>NW_028227285.1:0-130757 GCF_978045245.1 Mus caroli | reverse complement strand
ATTTTTAATTTTCCACGTTTTTCAGGTTTATTTCGTCATATTGTGGGTCCTACAGTGTGATTTCCTCATTTTCTACATTTTTCAAGTTTTTTCGAAATTCTGGGTCCTAAAGTGTGATTTTCTCAATTTCCAACTTTTTTAGGGTTTCTCGGCATACTCTGGGTCCTACAGTGTGATTTTCTCATTTTCGACGTTTTTCACTTTTTTTTTTTTCCAAATCTGGGTCCTACATTGTGAAAATTCTCACTTTCCACCTTTTTCAGGTTTTCTCGCCTTTACTCTTGATCCTACAGTGTGTTTTTGAATTTTCCTCGTTTTTCAGTTTTTCTCACCATATGCCGGGTACTTCAGTGTGAATTTTTAATTTTCCACGTTTTTCAGGTTTTTCCGTCATATTCTGGATCCTACAGTGTGATTTTCTCATTTCCACGTTTTTCAGGTTTTCTTCACATATTCCAGGTCCTTCAGTGTGAATTTTTAATTTTCCACGTTTTTCAGGTTTTTCCGTCATATTCTGGTCCTACAGTGTGATTTTCTCATTTCCACGGTTTTCAGGTTTTCTTCACATATTCCAGGTCCTTCAGTGTGAATTTTTAATTTTCTACTTTTTTCAGGTTTTCTTGCCATATTCTGGGTCCTTCACTGTGAATTTTTAATTTTCCTCTTTTTTCAGGTTTTATTGCCATATTCCGGGTCCTTTAGTGTGAATTTTTAATTTTCTACATTTTTTAGGTTCTCTCGCCATATTTAGGGTCCTTCAGTGTGAGGTTTTAATTTTCTAATTTTTCAGGGTTTCTCGACATATTCTGTGTCCTACAGCGTGTATTTTTAATTTTCCACGTTTTTCAGGTTTTTTTTCGTCATATTGTGGTTCCTACAGTGTGATTTTCTCATTTTCGACGTTTTTCAAGTTTTTTCGCAATTCTGGGTCCTACAGTGTGATTATTCTCATTTTCCACCTTTTTCAGCTTTTCTCTCCATATTCGTGATACCTCAGTGTGAATTTTTAATTTTCTTTTTCAAAGTTTCTCGCCATATTCTGGGTCCTAGAGCGTGTATTTTTTAATTTTCCACGTTTTTCATGGTTTCTGAGCATATTCTGGGTCCTACAGTGTGATTTTCTCATTTTCGATGTTTTTCATGTTTTTGTAATTCTGGGTAATATAGTGTGAATATTCTCATTTTCTACCTTTTTCATGTTTTCTCGGCATATTCAGGGTCCTTCAGTGTGAGTTTTTAATTTTCTACTTTTTTGAGCGTTTCTTGCCATATTCTGGGTGCTACAGAGTGTATTTTTAATTTTCCACATTTCTCAGGGTTTCTCGCCATATTCTGGGTCCTACAGTGTGATTTTCTCATTTCAATGATTTTCATGTTTTTTTTCGCTATTCTGGGTCCTACAGTGTGATTATTCTCATTTTCCACCTCTTTCAGGTTTTCTCGCCATATTCGGGGTCCTTCATTGTGAGTTTTTAATTTTCTACTTTGTTGAGGGTTTCTTGCCATATTCTCGGTGCTACAGAGTGTATTTTTAATTTTCTACGTTTCTCAGGGTTTCTCGCCATATTCTGGGTCCTAAAATGTGATTTTCTCATTTACGACATTTCAAGTATTTTCGCAATTCTGGGTCCTAATCTGTGATTATTCTCATTTTCCACATTTTTTAGGTTTTCTTGCCATATTTGGGGTTCTTCAGTGTGAGTTTTTAATTTTCTACTTTTTTGAGGGTTTCTTGCCATATTCTGGGTACTACAGAGTGTATTATTAATTTTCCACGTTTCTCAGGGTTTCTTGCCATATTCTGGGTCCTACAGTGTGATTTTCTCATTACGATGTTTTTCAAGTTTTTTTTGTGCAATTCTGGGTCCTACACTGTGATTATTCTCATTTTCCAGTTTTCTACTTTTTTCAGGGTTTCTCGCCATATTCCGGGTCCTTCAGTTGAATTTTTAATTTTCCCGTTTTTCAGGGTTTCTAACCATATTCTGGGTCCGATAATGTGAATTTTTAATTTTCACGTTTTTCAGGATTTCTCGGCATATTCTAGGTCCTGGAGTGTGAATTTTTAATTTTCAAGTTTTTCAGGATTTCTCTAAATATTCTTGGTCCTGCAGTGTGATTTTCTCATTTTCCACTTTTTTCAAGTTTTTTTGTAATTCTGGGTCCTACTGTGTGATTTTCTCATTTTCCACCTTTTTCGGGTTTTCTTGCCATATTTGGGGTCCTTCAGTGTGAGTTTTTATTTTTCTACTTTTTTCAGGATTTCTCGCCATATTCTGGATCCTACAGTGTGATTTTCTCATTTTCCACCTTTTTCAGGTTTTTCTGGTCATGTTTGGGCTCCTTCACTGTGAGTTTTTAATTTCCTAATTTTTTATTAAGTGTTTCTCGCCATATTCTGTGTCCGTGAGTGTGAATTATTAATTTTCACGTTTTTCACATTTTCTCGGCATATTCTGGATCCTGCAGTGTGATTTTCTCATTTTCCACCTTTTGCAGGGTTTCTCGCCATATTTGGGGTCCTACATTGTGAGTTTGTTATTTTCAACTTTTTTCAGGGTTACACGCCATATTCTGGGTCCTACAGCATGTATTTTTAATTTTCCACGTTTTCAGGGTTTCTAGGCATAAGCTGGGTCCTACAGATTGATTATTCTCATTTTCCACCCTTTTCAGGTTTTCTTGCAATATTCGGGGTCCTTCAGTGTGAATTTTTAATTTTCTACTTTTTTCAGGTTTTCTCGCCATATGCTGGGTCCTACTGTGTGATTTTCTCATTTCCATGTTTTTCAGGGTCACTTGCCGTATTCCAGGTCCTTCAGTGTGAATTTTTTTCCATGGTTTTCAGTATTTCTCGCCATATCTGGGTAATAAAGTGTGAATTTTTAATTGTCCACTTTTTTCATGGTTTCTCACCATATTCTGTGTCCGACTGTGTGAATTTTTAATTTTCAGGTTTTTCATGGTTGTTCGGCATATTCTGGTTTCTGCAGTGTGATTTTCTCATTTTCCACATTTTTCAAGTTTTTTCATATTTCTGGGTCCTACAGTGTGATTTTCTCTTTTTTCACCTTTTTCATGTTTTCTTGCCATATTTGGGGTCCCTCAGTGTGAGTTTTTACATTTCTAATTTTTCAGGGTTTCTCGACATATTATGGGTCCTACAGCGTGTATTTTTAATTTTCCACGTTTTTCAGTGTTTCTCAGCATATTCTGGGTCCTACAGTGTGATTTTCTCAATTTTGAAATTTTTCAAGTTTTTTCGCATATCTTGGTCCTACAGTGTGATTATTCTCATTTTCCAACTTTTTCAGGTTTTCTAGCCATATTCTGGGTCCTACAGTGTGAATTTTGAATTTTCCTCGTTTTTCAGGTTTTCTCGCCATATTCTGGGTCCTTCACTGTGAATTTTTAATTTTCCACTTCTTTCAAGTTTTTTGTAATATTATGGGTCCTACGGTGTGATTTTCTCATTTTCCACCTTTTTCAGGTTTTCTCGCCATATTCGGGGTCCTTCAATGTGAGTTTTTAATTTTCTACATTCTTCAGGGTTTCTCGCCATATTCTGGGTCCTACAGAGTGTATTTTTAATTTTCCACGTTTTTCAAGGTTTCTCTGCATATTCTGGCTCCTACAGTGTGATTTTCCCATTTCCTCGTTTTTCGGGTTTTCTTGCCATATTCCAGGTCCTTCAGTCTGAATTTTTAATTTTCCACGTTTTTCAGTATTTCTCGCCATATTCTGGGCAATACAGTGTGATTTTCTCATTTTCCACTTGTTTCATGGTTTCTTGCCATATTCTGTGTCTGACAGTGTGAATTTTTTATTTTCACATTTTTCAGTGTTTCTCGGCATATTCTGGGTCTTGCAGTGTGATTTTCTCCTTTTCCACGTTTTTCAAGTTTTTTTGTAATTCTGGGTCCTACAGTGTGATTTTCTCATTTTCCACCTTTTTCAGGTTAACTCTCCATATTCGGGGTCCTTCAATGTGAGTTTTTAATTTTCTAGTTTTTCAGGGTTTCTTGGCATATTCTGGGTTCTGCAGTGTGATTTTCTCCTTTTCCACGTTTTTCAAGTTTTTTCGCTATTCTGTGTCCTACAGTGTGATTATACTCATTTTCCACCTTTTTCAGGTTTTTTGCCATATTCGGTGTCTTTCAGTGTGAGTTTTTAATTTTCTACTTTTTACTGTGTTTCTTGCAATATTCTGGCTCCAAAAAGCATATTTTTATTTTTTCTCGTTTTTCAGGGTTTCTTGGCATATTCTGGGTCCTACAATGTGATTTTCTCATTTTCCACTTTTTTAAAGTTTTTTCGCATTTCTATGTCCTACAGATTGTTTTTCTCATTTTCCACAAGGTTTTCTCGCCATATTCCGGGTCCTTCAGTGTGAGTTTTTAATTTTCTACTTCTTTCAGGGTTTCTTGCCATATTCTGAATCCTACAGCGTGTATTTTTAATTTTCCACGTTTTCAGGGTTTCTGGCATATTCTTGCTCCTACTGTGCGATTTTCCAATTTTTGACTTTTTTCAAGTTTTTTTCCCCAATTCTCCATCCTACAGTGTGATTTTCTCATTTTCCACCTTTTTCAGGTTTTCTCAGCATATTCTGGGTCCTGCAGTGTGAATTTTTAATTTTCCACGTTTTTCAAGGTTTTTTTCCATATTCTGGTCCTATAGTGTGAATTTTTATTTTTCAACATTTTTCAGTGTTTCTCATCATATTCTGGGTCCTACAGTGTGAATTTCTCATTTTCCACCTTTTTCAGGGTTTCTTGCCATATTCTAGGTTCTTCAGTGGGAGTTTTTAATTTTCCATGTTTTTAAGGTTTTTTTTTCGTCATATTCTCATTCCCACAGTGTGATTTTTTCATTTTCAAACTTTTTCAGGTTTTCTCGGCATATTCTTGTTCCTACAGTGTGAATTTAATTTTCCACATTTTTCAGTGTTTCTCGCCATATTCTGGGTCCCACAGTGTAAATTTTTAATTTTCGTCGTTTTTAAGGTTTTTTTTTTGGTAATATTCTTGGTCCGACAGTGTGAATATTTAATGTTTCACTTTTTTCAGCGTTTCTCGGCATATTCTGGGTCCTACAGTGTGATTTTCTCATTTTCCACATTTTTCAATTTTTTTCGTAATTCTGGGTCCTACAGTGTGATTTTCTCATTTTCCACCTTTTTCAGCCTTTCTAGCCATTTTTCGGGTCCTTCAGTGTGAGTTTTTAATTTTCTAATTTTTTCAGGGTTTCTCGCCGTATTCTGGGTCCTAAACGTTGTATTTTTAATTTTTCACGTTTTCAGGGTTTCTTGGCATATTCTGGGTCCTATAGTGTGATTTTCTCATTTTCGATATTTTCAAGTTTTTTCGTAATTCTGGGTCCTACAGTGTGATTTTCTCATTTTCCACCTTTTTCAGGTTTTCTCGCCATAATTGGGGTTCTTCAGTGTCAGTTTGTAATTTTCTACTTTTTTCAGGGTTTCTTGCCATATTTGGGGTCCTTCAGTGTGAGTTTTTAATTTTCTACTCTTTCAGGGTTTCTCGCCATAAACTGTGTCCTATAGTATGTATTTTTCATTTTCCACGTTTTTCAGGTTTTTTCTTCATATTCTGGGTCCTACATTGTGATTTTCTCATTTCCACATTTTCAGGTTTTCTTGCCATATTCCAGGTCCTTCAGTGTGGATTTTTAATTTTCCACGTTTTTCAGTATTTCTCCCCATATTATGGGTAATACAGTGTGAATTTTAATTATCCACTTTTTTTTCATGGTTTCTCGCCATATTCTGTGTCCGACAGTGTGAATTTTGAATTTTCACGTTTTTCAGTGTTTCTTGAAATATTCTGGGTCCTGCAGTGTGATTTTCTCATTTTCCACCTTTTTCAGGTTTTCTCCCCATATTTGGGGTCCTTCAGTGTCAGTTTGTATTTTTCTACTTTCTTCAGGGTTTCTCACCATATTCTGGATCCTACAGTGTGATTTTCTCATTTTCCACCTTTTTCAGATTTTCTCGCCATGTTTGGGCTCCTTCACTGTGAGATTTTAATTTTCTACTTTTTTATTACCTTTTTCTCGCCATATTCTGGGTCCGTTAGTGTGAATTTTTAATTTTCACGTTTTTCACATTTTCTAGGCCTATTCTGGGTCCTGAAATGTGATTTTCTCATTTTCCACCTTTTTCAGGGTTTCTCGCCATATTTGGGGTCCTACAGTGTGAGTTTGTAATTTTGAACTTTTTTCAGGGTTTCTCGCCATATTCTAGGTCCTAAAGCATGTATTTTTAATTTTCCACGTTTTCAGGGTTTCTGGGCAAAATCTGGGTCCTACAGTGTGATTATTCTCATTTTCCACCTTTTTCAGGTTTTCTCACCATATTCGGGGTCCTTCAGTGTGAATTTTTAATTTTCTACTTTTTTCAGGTTTTCTCGCCATATTCTGGGTCCTCCAGCATGTTTTTTTAATTTTACACGTTTTCAGGGTTTCTGGGCATAATCTGGGTCCTACAGTGTGATTATTCTCATTTTCCACCTTTTTCAGGTTTTCAAACCATATACGGGGTCTTTCAGTGTGAATTTTTAATTTTCTACTTTTTTCAGGTTTTCTCGCCATATTCTGTGTCCTTCAGTGTGAGTTTTTTTATCTTCCTCCTTTTTCAGGTTTTTCGCCATATTCTGGGTCCTTCCGTGTGATATTTTAATATTTTATCTTTTTCATGTTTTTTCGTCATATTCTGGGTTATACTGTGTGATTTTCTCATTTCCATGTTTTTTCAGGGTCTCTTGCCATATTCCAGGTCCTTCATTGTGAATTTTTTTCCCACGGTTTTCAGTATTTCTCTCCATATCTGGGTAATGAAGTGTGAAATTTTAATTGTCCAGTCTTTTCATGGTTTCTCACCATATTCTGTGTCCAATAGTGTGAATTTTTAATTTTCAGGTTTTTCATGGTTGTTCGGCATATTCTGGTTTCTGCAGTGTGATTTTCTCATTTTCCACGTTTTTCAAGTTTTTCGTATTTTGGGTCCTACAAGTGTGATTTTCTCATTTTCGATGTTTTTCATGTTTTTGTAATTCTGGGTAATACAGTGTGATTATTCTCATTTTCTACCTTTTTCATGTTTTCGCGCCATATTCGGGATCCTTCAGTGTGAGTTTTTAATTTTCTACTTTGTTGAGGGTTTCTTACCATATTCTCAGTGCTACAGAGTGTATTTTTAATTTTCCACGTTTCTCAGGGTTTCTCCCCATATTCTGGGTCCTAAAATGTGATTTTCTCATTTATGACGTTTTTCAAGTATTTTCGGAATTCTGGTTCCTACACTGTGATTATTCTCATTTTCCACATTTTTCAGGTTTTCTTGCCATATTTGGGTTCCTTCAGTGTGAGTTTTTAATTTTCTACTTTTATGAGGGTTTCTTGCCATATTCTGGGTACTACAGAGTGTATTATTAATTTTCCACCTTTCTCAGGGTTTCTTGCCATATTCTGGATCCTACAGTGTCTGTCTGTCTCTCTGTGTGTCTGATCCCCTGGAACTGTAGATGGCCCAGCATATAGTTGCTGGTAGTTGATCCCAGGTTCTCTGGAAGAGGAGACAATGCTGTTAATTGTTGAGCCCTTTCAGTGGCTCCACCTATCTTTAAATTTTTAGAAGTATATGTTAGGCTGTGTTTATGTACATATTATGAAGACCATAAGAGGGATTTAGATTCTCCAGAATCTGACACCCTCTTCTGGAGTGTCTGAAGACAACTACAGTGTACTTATATCTAATAAATAAATAAATAAATAAATAAATAAATAAATAAACATTATTTTAAAAGGATAAGAAAGAAAGAAAGACCAGGCAGGCCTGCCCTCCTTATCTCTGTCTGTCTGTCTGTCTGTCTGTCTGATCCCCTGGAACTGGAGATGGGCCACCATACAGTTGCTGGTAGTTGATACCATGTTCTCTGGAAGAAGAGACAATGCTGTTAATTGTTGAGCCCTTTCAGTGGCCCCACCCATCTTTAAATTTTTAGAAGTGTATGTGAATCTGTGTTTATGTCCATCATATGAAGACCATAAGAGGGATTTATATTCTCCAGAATCTGACACCCTCTTCTGGAGTGTCTGAAGACAGCTACAGTGTACTTATATCTAATAAATACATAAATAAATAAATAAACATTTTTTAAAAGGATAAGAAAGAAAGAAAAATCAGGCAGGCCTGCAATCCTTATCTCTGTCTGTCTGTCTGTCTGTCTGATCCCCTGGAACTGGAGATGGGCCACCATATAGTTGCTGGTAGTTGATTCCAGGTACTCTGGAAGAGGAGACAATGCTGTTAATTGTTGAGCTTTTAGAGTGGCCCCACCCTTCTTTAAATTTTTAGAAGTATATGTGAGGCTGTGTTTATGTTCATCATATGCAGACCATAAGAGGGATTTAGATTCTCCAGAATCTGACATCCTCTTCTGGAGTGTCTGAACAGCTACAGTGTATTTATATCTAATAAACAAATAGATAAATAAATAAATAAATAAATAAATAAATAAATAAACATTTTTTTAAAAAGGATAAGAAAGAAAGAAAGACCAGGCAGGCCTGCCATCCATATCTCTGTCTGTCTGTCTGTCTGTCTATCTGATCCCCAGGAACTGGAGATGGGCCACCATATAGTTGCTGGTAGTTGATCCAAGGTTCTCTGAAAGAGGAGAAAATGCTCTTAATTGTTGAGCCCTTTCAGTGGCCCCACACTTCTTTAAATATTTAGAAGTATATGTGAGGCGTGTTTATGAACATCATATTCAGATTATAAGAGGATTTAGATTCTCCAGAATCTGACACCCTCTACTGGAGTGTCTGAAGACAGCTACAGTGTACTTATATATAATAAATACATAAATAAATAAATAAATAAATAAATAAATAAATAAATAAATAAACATTTTTAAAAAGGATAAGAAAGAAAGTAAGACCAGGCAGGCCTGCCATCCTTATCTCTGTCTGTCTGTCTGTCTGTATATCTGATCCCCGGGAACTGGAGATGGGCCACCATATAGTTGCTGGTAGTTGATCCCAGGTTCTCTGGAAGAGGAGACAATGCTGTTAATTGTTGAACCCTATCAGTGGCCCTACCCATCTTTAAATTTTTAGAAGTGTATGTGAGGCTGTGTTTATGTACATCATATGCAGACCAGAAGAGGGATTTAGATTCATCAGAATCTGACACCTTCTTCTGGAGTGTCTGAAGACAACTACAGTGTACTTATATCTAATAAATACATAAATAAATAAGTAAATAAAGAAATAAACATTATTTAAACCAGATAAGAAAGAAAGAAAGACCAGGCAGGCCTGCCATCCTTATCTCTGTCTGTCTGTCTGTATGTCTGTCGTTCTGATCCCCTGGAACTGGAGATGGGCCACCATATAGGTGCTGGTAGTTGATCCCAGATTCTCTGGAAGAGGACACAATGCTGTTAATTGTTGAGCGCTTTCAGTGGCCCCACCCATCGTAAATTATTATTAGTATATGTGAGGCTGTGTTTATGTACATCATATGCAGACCATAAGAGGGATTTAGATTCTCCAGAATCTGACACCCTCTTCTGGAGTGTCTGAAGACAGCTACAGTGTACTTATATCTAATAAATAAATAAATAAATAAATAAATAAACATTTTTTAAAAGGATAAGAAAGAAAGAAGGACCAGGCAGGCCTGCCCTCCTTATCTCTGTCTGTCTGTCTGTCTGTCTGTCTGTCTGATCCCCTGGAACTGGAGATGGGCCACCATATAGTTGCTGCTAGTTGATCCCAGGTTCTGGTAGAGGAGACAATGCTGTTAATTGTTGAGCCGTTTCAGTGGCCCCACACATCTTTAAATTTTTAGAAGTATATGTGAGGCTGTGTTTATGTACATCATATGCAGACAATAAGAGGGATTTAGATTTCCAGAATATGACACCCTCTTCTTAAGTGTCTGAAGACAGCTACAGTGTACTTATATCTAATATATAAATAAATAAATAAATAAATAAATAAATAAACATTTTTAAAATGTATAAGAAAGAAAGAAAAACCAGGCAGGCCTGCAATCCTTGTCTGTCTGTCTGTATGTATGTCTGTCTGATCCCCTGGAACTGGAGATGGGCCACAATATAGTTGCTGGTAGTTGATCCCAGGTACTCTGGAAGAGGAGACAATGCTGTTAATTGTTGAGACCTTTCAGTGGCTCCACCTATCTTTAAATTTTTAGATGTATATGTGAGGCTGTGTTTATGTACATCATATGCAGACCATAAGAGGGATTTAGATTCTCCAGAATCTGACACCCTCTTCTGGAGTGTCTGAAAACAACTACAGTGTACTTATATCTAATAAATAAATAAATAAATAAATAAATAAATAAATAAATAAACATTTTTAAAAGGATAAGAAAGAAAGAAAAACCAGGCAGGCCTGCCCTCCTTATCTCTGTCTGTCTGTCTGTCTGTCTGATCCCCTGGAACTGGAGATGGGCCACTATATAGTTGCTGGTAGTTGATCCCAGGTTCTCTGGAAGAAGAGACAATGCTGTTAATTCTTGAGCCCTTTCAGTGGCCCCACCCATCTTTAAATTTTTAGATGTATATGTTAGGCTGTGTTTATGTCCATCATATGCAGACCATAATAGGGATTTATATTCTCCAGAATCTGACACGCTCTTCTGGAGTGTCTGAAGACAACTACAGTGTACTTATATCTAATAAATTCATAAATAAATAAATAAACATTATTTTAAAAGGATAAGAAAGAAAAAAAACCAGGTAGGCCTGCCACCCTTGTCTGTCTGTGTCTTTGTCTGCCTGATCCCCTGGAACTGGAGATGGGCCACCATATAGTTGCTGGTATTTGTTCCCAGGTTCTCTGTTAGAGGAGACAATGCTGTTAATTGTTGAGCCCTTTCAGTGGCCCCACACATCTTTAAATTTTTAGAAGTATATGTGAGGCTGTGTTTATATACATCATATGCAGACCATAAGAGGGATTTAGATTCTCCAGAATCTGTCACCCTCTTGTGGAGTGTCTGAAGACAGCTACAGTGTACTTATATATAATAAATACATAAATAAATAAATAAATAAATAAACATTTTTTAAAAGGATAAGAAAGAAAGTAAAACCAGGCAGGCCTGCAATCCTTGTCTGTCTGTCTGTCTGTCTGTCTGTCTGATCCCCTAGAACTGGAGATGGGCCACCATATAGTTGCTGGTATTTGATCCCAGGTTCTCTGGTAGAGGAGACAATGCTGTTAATTGTTGAGCCGTTTCAGTGGCCCCACACATCTTTAAATTTTTAGAAGTATATGTGAGGCTTTGTTTATGTACATCATATGCAGACCATAAGAGGGATTTAGATTCTCCAGAATATGACACCCTCATCTGAAGTGTCTGAAGACAGCTACAGTGTACTTATATCTACTAAATAAATAAATAAATAAATAAATAAAGAAATAAATAAATAAATAAACATTTTTTTTAAAGTATAAGAAAGAAAGAAAGACCAGGCAGGCCTCCATCCTTATCTCTGTCAGTCTGTCTGTTTCTCTGTCTGATCGCTTGAAACTGGAGATGGGCCACCATATAGTTGCTGTTATTTCATCCCAGGTTCTCTGGAAGAGGAGACAATGCTGTTAATTGTTGAGCCCTTTCAGTGGCTCCACCTATCTTTAAATTTTTAGAAGTATATGTTAGGCTGTGTTTATGTACATCATATGCAGACCATAAGAGGGATTTAGATTCTCCAAAATCTGACACCCTCTTCTGGAGTGTCTGAAGACAACTACAGTGTACTTATATCTAATAAATACATACATAAATAAATAAATAAATAAATAAATAAATAAACAATATTTTAAAAGGATAAGAAAGAAAGAAAAACCAGGCAGGCCTGCCCTCCTTATCTCTGTCTGTCTGTCTGTCTGTCTGTCTGATCCCCTGGAACTGGAGATGGGCCACCATATAGTTGCTGGTAGTTGATCCCAGGTTCTCTGGAAGAAGAGACAATGCTGTTAATTGTTGAGCCCTTTCAGTGGCCCCACCCATCTTAAATTTTTAGAAGTGTATGTGAATCTATGTTTATGTCCATCATATGCAGACCATAAGAGGGATTTATATTCTCCAGAATCTGACACCCTCTTCTGGAGTGTCTGAAGACAGCTAAAGTGTACTTATATCTAATAAATACATAAATAAATAAATAAACATTTTTTAAAAAGGATAATAAAGAAAGAGAGACCAGGCAGGCCTGCCACCCTTGTCTGTCTGTCTCTTTGTCTGCCTGATCCCCTGGAACTGGAGATGGGCCACCATATAGTTGCTGGTAGTTGATCCCAGGTTCTCTGGTAGAGGAGACAATGCTGTTAATTGTTGAGCCCTCTCAGAGGCCCCACACATCTTTAAATTTTTAGAAGTATATGTGAGGTTGTGTTTATGTACATCATATGCAGACCATAGGAGGGATTTAGATTCTCCAGAATCTGACACCCTCTTCTGGAGTGTCTGAAGACAGCTACAGTGTACTTATATATAATAAATACATAAATAAATAAATAAATAAATAAATAAATAAATAAATAAATAAACATTTTTTAAAAAGGATAAGAAAGAAAATAAAACCAGGCAGGCCTGCAATCCTTGTCTGTCTGTCTGTCTGTCTGAACCCCTGGAACTGTAGATGTGCGACCTTATAGTTGCTGATAGTTGATCCCACATTGTCTGGAAGAGGAGACAATGCTGTTAATTATTGAGCCGTTTCAGTGGCCCCACACATCTTTAACTTTTTAGAAGTATATGTGAGGCTGTGTTTATGTACATCATATGCAGACCATAAGAGGGATTTAGATTCTCCAGAATATGACACCCACTTCTGAAGTGTCTGAAGATAGCTACAGTGTACTTATATCTAATAAATACATATATAAATAAATAAACATTTTTAAAATGTATAAGAAAGAAAGAAAAACCAGGTAGGCCTGCAATCCTTGTCTGTCTGTCTGTCTGTATGTCTGTCTTATCCCCTGGAACTTGAGATGGGCCACAATATAGTTGCTGGTAGTTGATCCCAGGTCCTCTGGAAGAGGAGACAATGCTGTTCATTGTTGAGCCCTTTCAGTGGCCCCACCCATCTTTAAATTTTTAGAAGTATATGTGAGGTTGTGTTTATGTACATCATATGCAGACCATAAGAGGGATATAGATTCTCCAGAATCTGACACCCTCTTCTGGAGAGTCTGAAGACAGCTACAGTGTACTTATATCTAATAAATAAATAAATAAATAAATAAATAAATAAATAAATAAATGAATGAATAAATAAATAAATAAACATTTTTTAAAAAGGATAAGAAAGTATGAAAATTCAGGCAGGCCTGCCATCCTTATCTCTGTCTGTCTGTCTGTCTGTCTTATCCCCTGGAACTTGAGATGGGCCACCATATAGTTGCTGGAAGTTGATCCCACATTGTCTGGAGGAGGAGACAATGGTGTTAATTGTTGAGCCCTTTCAGTGGGCCCACCCATCTTTAAATTTTTAGAAGTATATGTGAGGCTGTGTTTATGTACATCATATGCAGAACATAAGAGGGATATAGATTCTCCAGAATCTGTCACCCTCTTCTGGAGTGTCTGAAGATAGCTACAGTGTACTTATATCTAATAAATACATATATAAATAAATAAATAAATAAATAAATAAACAAACATTTTTAAAAAAGGATAAGAAAGAAAGAAAGACCAGGCAGGACTGCCATCCTTATCTCTGTCTGTCTGTCTGTCTGTCTGTCTGATCCTCTGGAACTGGAGATGGGCCACATAGAGTTGCTTGTAGTTGATCCCAGGTTCTCTGGAAGAGGAGACAATGCTGTTAATTGTTGAGCCCTTTCAGTGGGCCCACCCATCTTTAAATTTTTAGAAGTATATGTGAGGCTGTGTATGTGTACATCATATGCAGACCATAAGAGGGATATAGATTCTCCAGAATATGACACCCTCTTCTAGAGTGTCTGAAGACAGCTACAGTGTACTTATATCTAATAAATACATAAAAAAATAAATAAACATTTTTTAAAAAGAATAAGAAAGAAAGAAAGACCAGGCAGGCCTGCCACCTTGTCTGTCTGTCTGTCTGTCTATCTGTCAGATACCCTGGAACTGGAGATGGGCCACCATATAGTTGCTGGTAGTTGATCCCAGGTTCTCTGGAAGAGGAGACAATGCTGTTAATTGTTGAGCCCTTTCAGTGGCCCCACCCATCTTTAAATTTTTAGAAGTATATGTGAGGCTGTGTTCATGTACATCATATGCAGACCATAAGAGGGATATTGATTCTCCAGAATCTGACACCCTCTTCTGGAGAGTCTGAAGACAGCTACAGTGTACTTATATCTAATAAATACATAAATAAACAAATAAACATTTTTTAAAAAGGATAATAAAGAAAGAGAGACCAGGCAGGCCTGCCATCCTTGTCTGTATGTCTGTCTGTCTGATCCCCTGGAACTGGAGATGGGCCACCATATAGTTGCTGGTAGTTGATCCCAGGTTCTCTGGAAGAGGAGTCAGTTCTGTTAATTGTTGAGCCCTTTCAGTGGCCCCACCCATCTTTAAATTTTTAGAAGTATATGTGAGGCTGTGTTCATGTACATCATATGCAGACCATAAGAGGGATATTGATTCTCCAGAATCTGACACCCTCTTCTGGAGAGTCTGAAGACAGCTACAGTGTACTTATATCTAATAAATACATAAATAAACAAATAAACATTTTTTAAAAAGGATAATAAAGAAAGAGAGACCAGGCAGGCCTGCCATCCTTGTCTGTATGTCTGTCTGTCTGATCCCCTGGAACTGGAGATGGGCCACCATATAATTGCTGGTAGTTGATCCCAGGTTCTCTGGAAGAGGAGTCAGTTCTGTTAATTGTTGAGCCCTTTCAGTGGCCCCACCCAACTTTAAATTTTTAGAAGTATATGTGAGGCTGTGTTCATGAACATCATATGCAGACCATAAGAGGGATATAGATTCTCCAGAATCTGACACCATTTTCGGGAGTGTTTGAAGACAGCTACAGTGTACTTATATCTAATAAATACATACTTAAATTAATAAACATTTTTTAAAAAGGATAAGAAAAATGAAAGACCAGGTAGGCCTGCCATCCTTAACTCTATCTGTCTGTATGTCTGTCTGTCTGTCTGATCCCCTGGAACTGGAGATGGGCCACCATATATTTGCTGGTAGTTGATCCCAGGTTCTCTATAAGAGGAGACAATGATGTTAATTGTTGATCCCTTTCATTGGCCCCACACATCTTTAAATTTTTAGAAGTAAATGTGAGGCTGTGTTTATGTACATCATATGCAGACCATAAGAGGCATATAGATTCTCCAGAATCTGACACCCTCTTCTGGAGTGTCTGAAGACAGCTACAGTGTACTTATATCTAATAAATACATAAATAAATAAATAAATAAATAAATAAATAAATAAATTAACATTTTTTAAAAGGGATAAGAAAGAAAGAAAAACCAGGCAGGCCTGCCATCCTTGTCTGTCTTTCTCTCTGTCTGTCTGTCTTGCCTAGCCCCTTGAGTAGCCTATCCTAGTCCCTTGCCTTGCCTAGCCCAGCCCCTTGCCTAGCCTAGCCTAGCCCAGCCCTGCCTTGCCTAGCCCTGCCTATCCCTGTCTTTAACCAGGCTGGCCTTGAACTCAGAAACTGACTGTCTCTGCCTCCATAGTGCTCTCATTAAGAGCTCGAGCCACCACTGACTGTTGGGTTTTCTAAGTCTTACATAGGTATGGTCTTTTCTCAGCTGTGAAACCCTAATTAACACATGTAGTCTGTCCTAGGTCAGCCATAGCTACAGACTGAGGCCTTTTCTAAAACAAAACAAAAGAAAACAAAAAATAGAAATAATAAAATAAATAAATTAAGCAACCACATGATATCTTTTCTTTCTTTCAGTGATACTCAGAGCTTGAAGCAGTTCACCCATGAGACCTCAGCTCCGGACATTGAGGCTCTTTCCCTAACAAGTATTATGGCTGAACCTGAGGGGTTCTACTGCTGATTTGTGTCCCCCACTTTAAAAAAATAGTTGTTTTCAAAGGCTGCAGGTTCTTAGCCCTGTTCCTTGTTACAGTTGAGTCACAGCCCTGAAAGTTCAGTGGTAGTTAAAGGCACTGAGAAGGGCTTCCTATAGACATCAAAGACCAAGTCTTTGTTTTTAAAAAGTTAATCTGGATTCCCCCACCCCCTGGCATCCTTAGAATTCCTAGAAAGGAAGGCAGGGACCTGGGCAGAAGGGTGCAAGGCTACTGGTGTTTGTAAGTGGTAACAGAAAGCTTTCTCTTGTTGGTACCCTACCCCAAGTTACACTGTCACTTCTTTTTCCTAGTTGTTGTTTTGTCGGTTTGTATTCTCAACATAGACCCTTTTCCTTCCTAACCTTGGCTGTCCTGAACCTTACTGTCCTTGAACTCAGTGATTTGTCTGTCTTGCTGGGATGAAACTGTGAGCTACCATCCAGAAGGAAGCACCCTGCTGAGGTTAGATTGGGGTCTCTTCCATTTTCCTCTATGAACATGCATATGGCAGGCCTGTTCTTTCTTTTTTACTTTTCCTTTTCTTTTTAAAGATTTATTTATTTATTATATTTAAGTATGCTGTAGCTATCTTCAGACAGTCCAGAAGAGGGTGTCAGATTCTGAAGAATCTAAATCATTCTTATTGTCTGCATATGATGTATATAAACACAGCCTCACATATACTCAAAAAAAAAAAAAAGAAAGATGTGGCTACAGAGAGGGCTCAACAATTAAGAGCATTGTCTCCTCTTCCAGAGAACCTGGGCTCAATTACCAGTATTATATATGGTGGCCCATCTCCAGTTCCAGAGGATCTAATACTCTGTTCTGGAGTCTGTTGGCACAGCATACACATGCAAAACATTCATACACAATCATTGAGAGAGGAGAGAGAGGGGTTGAGAGAGAGGGGAGGTAATCATACCTCCTGACGAGTTTGAAGACCTGAGCTTCATCACTCACACAAATAAATAAATGCAAAATATTTTTTATAAATAAACTCTGCCATTGCCCTTTAAAAATTCCTAGAAAACAAGTTTTATAAGCAACAGTTATATTTACTATATCTAAAGGACAGTCATGGGCATATTCAATAAATAGAAAAAGGCCTGTTAGTCTTAGAAATGGAAAAGACAAACCAAGGAAGGTTTGCAATTACATAATGAGGCAGCTCAGCCCAGCTCTAAGGTTGGAAATAAGACTCGAGAATAGGATACACCTGAAGACAGCCAGCCATTGTTTTTTGTTTTGGAGGCTGAAAGGATACACCTGAAGACAGCCAATGCTGTGTGATGGTGATCTGGTATTATTTTTTTTAATTTTTAAAAACTTTAACACTTTTTATAAAAATTTTATAAAAACTTTTTATTCTCTCTCTCTCTCTCTTTCTCTCTCTCTCTTTCTTTCTCTCTCTCTCTCTCTATTTCTTTCTCTCTCTCTCTCTTTCTCTCTCTCTCTTTCTTTCTTTCTTACCCTAGCCCCTACCCTAGCCCTGTCTTTCACCAGGGTGGCCTCGAACTCAGAAACTGACTGCCTCTGCCTACAGAGTGCTCTCATTAAGAGCTTGAGCCACCACTGAATGTTCGGTTTTCTAAGCCTTACCTTGCTCTTGGTGTCTGTTCTCAGCTGTGAAACCCTAATTAACACAAGTAGGCAGTCCTGGGTCAGCCAGAGCTACAGACTGAGGACTTTTCTAAAAACAAATAAAACAACACAAAACAACAAATAGAAATAATAAAATACATAAATTAAGCAACCACAGCATAGCTTATGTCTATCTAGGTGGTACTCAGAAATTCCAGCAGTTGGCCTGTGACACCTCAGCTCACTATAAGTGAGGCTGTGTTTATGTACATCATATGCAGACCATAAGAGGGATTTAGATTCTCCAGAATCTGACACCCTCTTCTGGAGTGTCTGAACAGCTACAGTGTACTTATATCTAATAAATACATAAATAAATAAATAAATAAATAAATAAATAAATAAATAAATAAACATTTTTTTTAAAAAAAGGATAAGAAAGAAAGAAAGACCAGTCAGGCCTGCCATCCTTATCACTGTCTGTATGTCTGTCTGTCTGATCCCCTGGAACTGGAGATGGGCCACCATATAGTTGCTGGTAGTTGATCCCAGGTACTCTGGAAGAGGAGACAATGCTGTTAATTGTTGAGCTTTTAGAGTGGCCCCACCCTTCTTTAAATTTTTAGAAGTATATGTGAGGCTGTGTTTATGTACATCATCTGCAGACCATAAGAGGGATTTAGATTCTTCAGAATCTGACACCCTCTTCTGGAGTGTCTGAACAGCTACAGTGTACTTATATCTAATAAATACATACAAAAATAAATAAATAAATAAATAAATAAATAAATAAATAAATAAATAAACATTTTGTAAAAAGGATAAGAAAGAAAGAAAGACCAGGCAGGCCTGCCATCCTTATCCTTATCCTTGTCTGTCTGTCTGTCTGTCTGATCCCCTGGGAGTGGAGATGGGCCACCATATAGTTTCAGGTAGTTGATCCCAGGTTCTCTGGAAGAGGAGACAATGCTGTTAATTGCTGAGCCCTTTCAGTGGCCCCCCCACCTTTAAATTTTTAGAAGTAAATGTGAGGCTGTGTTTATGTACATCATATGCAGACCATAAGAGGGATTTAGATTCTCCAGAATCTGACACCCTCTTCTGGAGTGTCTGAAGACAACTACATTGTACTTATATCTAATAAATACATAAATAAATAAATAAATAAATAAACATTATTTTAAAAGGATAAGAAAGAAAGAAAGACCAGGCAGGCCTGCCCTCCTTATCTCTGTCTGTCTGTCTGTCTGTCTGATCACCTGGAACTGGAGATGGGCCACCCTATAGTTGCTGGTAGTTGATCCCACGTTCTTTGGAAGAAGAGAGAATGCTGTTAATTGTTGAGCCCTTTCAGTGGGCCAACCCATCTTTTAATTTTTAGAAGTATATGTGAGGCTGTGTTTATGTACATCACATGCAGACCATAAGAGGGATTTAGATTCTCCAGAAGATGACACCCTCTTCTAGAGTGTCTGAAGACAGCTACAGTGTACTTATATCTAATAAATACATAAATAAATAAATAAATAAATAAATAAATAAACATTATTTTAAAAGGATAAGAAAGAAAGAAAGACCAGGCAGGCCTGCCCTCCTTATCTCCTTCTGTATGTCTGTCTGTCTGTCTGTCTGATCCCCTGGAACTCGAGATGGGCCACCATATAGTTGCTTGTAGTTGATCCCAGGTTCTCTTGAAGAAGAGACAATGCTGTTAATTGTTGAGCCCTTTCAGTGGCCCCACCCATCTTTAAATTTTTAGAAGTGTATGTGAATCTGTGTTTATGTCCATCATATGCAGACCATAAGAGGGATTTATATTCTCCAGAATCTGACACCCTCTTCTGGATTGTTTGAAGACAGCTACATTGTACTTATATCTAATAAATACATAAATAAATAAATAAATATTTTTTAAAAAGGATAAGAAAGAAAAAAAAAACCAAGGAGGCCTGCCACCCTTGTCTGTCTGTCTCTTTGTCTGTCTGATCCCCTGCAACTGGAGATGGGCCACCATATAGTTGCTGGTAGTTGATCCCAGGTTCTCTGGTAGAGGAGACAATCCTGTTAATTGTTGAGCCCTTTCAGTGGCCCCACACATCTTTAAATTTTTAGAAGTATATGTGAGGCTGTGTTTATGTACACAATATGCAGAACATAAGAGGGATTTAGATTCTCCAGAATCTGACACCCTCTTCTGGAGTGTCTGAAGACAGCTACAGTGTACATATATATAATAAATAAATAAATAAATAAATAAATAAATAAATAAATAAATAAATATTTTTTAAAAAGGATAAGAAAGAAAGTAAAACCAGGCAGGCATGCAATCCTTGTCTGTCTATCTGTCTGTCTGTCTGATCCCCTGGAACTGGAGATGGGCCACCATATAGTTGCTGGTAGTTCATCCCAGGTTCTCTGGTAGAGGAGGCAATGCTGTTAATTGTTGAGCCGTTTCAGTGGCCCCACACATCTTTAAATTTTTAGAAGTATATGTGAGGCTGTGTTTATGTACATCATATGCAGACCATAAGAGGTATTTAGATTCTCCAGAATATGACACCCTCTTCTGAAGTGCCTGAAGACAGCTACAGTGTACTTATATCTAATAAATACATAAATAAATAAATAAATATTTTTTAAAAATATAAGAAAGAAAGAAAAGCCAGGGAGGCCTGCCACTCTTGTCTGTCTGTCTCTTTGTCTGCCTGATCCCCTGGAACTGGAGATGGGCCACCATATAGTTGCTGGTAGTTGATCCCAGGTTCTCAGGTAGAGGAGACAATGCTGTTAATTGTAGAGACCTCTCAGTGGCCCACACATCTTTAAATTTTTAGAAGTATATGTGAGGCTGTGTTTATGTACATCATATGCAGACCATAAGAGGGATTTAGATTCTCCAGTATCTGACACCCTCTTCTGGAGTGTCTGAAGACAGCTACAGTGTACTTATATCTAATAAATACATAAATAAATATATAAATAAACATTTTTTAAAAAGGATAAGAAAGAAAGAAAGACCAGGCAGGCCTGCCATCCTTATCAATGTCTGTATGTCTGTCTATTTGATCCCCAGGAATTGGTAATGGGCCACCATATAGTTGCTGGTAGTTGATCCCAGGTACTCTGGAAGAGGAGACAATGCTCTTAATTGTTGAGCTTTTAGAGTGGCCCCAGCCTTCTTTAAATTTTTAGAAGTATATGTGAGGCTGTGTTTATGTACATCATATGCAGACCATAAGAGGGATTTAGATTCTCCAGAATCTGACACCTTCAACTGGAGTGTCTGAACAGCTACAGTGTACTTATATCTAATAAATAAATAAATAAATAAATAAATAAATAAATAAATAAAAAAATAAATAATAAACATTTTTTAAAAAAGATAAGACAGAAAGAAAGACCAGGCAGGCCTGCCATCCACATCGCTGTCTGTCTGTCTGTCTGTCTGTCAGTCTGATACCTGGGAACTGGAGATGGGCCACGAATAGTTGCTGGTATTTGATCCCAGGTTCTCTGGAAGAGGAGACAATGCTGTTAATTGTTGAGCCCTTTCAGTGGCCCCACCCATCTTTAAATATTTAGAAGTATATGTGAGGCTGTGTTTATGTATATCATATGCAGACCATAAGAGGGATTTAGATTCTCCAGAATCTGACACCCTCTTCTGGAGTGTCTGAAGACAGCTACAGTGTACTTATATCTAATAAATAAATAGATAATAAATAAATAAATAAATAAATAAATAAATAAATAAACATTTTTTAAAAAGGATAAGAAAGAAAGTAAGACTAGGCAGTCCTGCCATCCTTATCTCTGTCTGTCTGTCGGTCTGTCTGTCTGATCCCCTGGAACTGGAGATGGGCCACCATATAGTTGCTGGTAGTTGATCCAAGGATCTCTGGAAGAAGAGACAATGCTGTTAATTGTTGAGCCCTATCAGTGGCCCCACACTTATTTAAATATTTAGAAGTATATGTGAGGCTGTGTTTATGTACATCATATTCAGATTATAAGAGGATAGAGATTCTCCAAAATCTGACACCCTCTACTGGAGTGTCTGAAGACAGCTACAGTGTACTTATATATAATAAATACATAAAAAAATAAATAAATAAACATTTTTTTAAAAGGATAAGAATGAAAGTAAGACCAGGCAGGCCTGCCATCCTTATATCTGTCTGTCTGTCTGTCTGTCTGATCCCCTGGAACTGGAGATGGGCTACCATATAGTTGCTGGTAGTTGATACCAGGTTCTCTGGAAGAGGAGACAATGCTGTTAATTGTTGACCCCTATTTGTGGCTCTACCCATCTTTAAATTTTTAGAAGTGTATGTGAGGCTGTGTTTATGTACATCATATGCAGACCAGAAGAGGGATTTAGATTCATCAGTATCTGACACCCTCTTCTGGAGTGTCTGAATACAGCTACAGTGTACATATAATAAATGAATAAATAAATAAATAAATAAATAAATAAATAAATAAATAAACATTATTTAAATCGGATAAGAAAGAAAGAAAACCAGGCAGTCCTGCCATCCTTATCTCTGTCTGTCTGTCTGTCTGTCTGTCGTTCTGATCCCCTGGAACTGGATATCGGCCACCATATAGGTGCTGGTAGTTGATCCCAGGTTCTCTGGAAGAGGAGACAATGCTGTTAATTGTTGAGCCCTTTCAGTGGCCCCACCCATCGTTAAATTTTTAGTAGTATATGTGAGGCTGTGTTTATGTACATCATATGCAGACCATAAGAGGGATTTAGATTCTCCAGAATGTGACACCCTCTTCTGGAGTGTCTGAAGACAGCTTCAGTGAACTTATATCTAATAAATACATAAATAAATAAATAAATAAATAAATAAATAAATAAATAAATAAACATTATTTAAACATGATAAGAAAATAAGAAAGACCAGGCAGGCCTACCATCCTTATCTCTGTCTGTCTGTCTGTCTGTCGTTCTGATCCCCTGGAACTGGAGATGGGCCACCATATAGGTGCTGGTAGTTGATCCCAGGTTCTCTGGAAGAGGAGACAATGCTATTAATTGTTGAGTGCTTTCAGTGGCCCCACCCATCATTAAATTTTTAGTAGTATATGTGAGGCTGTGTTTATGTACATCATATGCAGACCATAAGAGGGATTTAGATTCTCCACAATCTGACACCCTCTTCTGGAGTGTCTGAAGACAGCTACAGTGTACTTATATCTAATAAATACATAAATAAATAAACATTTTTTAAAAAGGATAAGAAAGAAATAAAGAGCAGGCAGGCCTGCCAACCTTATCCTTGTCTGTCTGTCTGTCTGTCTGATACCCTGGGAGCGGAGATGGGCCACCATATAGTTGCAGGTAGTTGATCCCAGGTTCTCTGGAAGAGGAGACAATGCTGTTAATTGCTGAGCCCTTTCAGTGGCCCCCCCCAACTTTAAATTTTAAGAAGTAAATGTGAGGCTGTGTTTATGTACATCATATGCAGACCATAAGAGGGATTTAGATTCTCGAGAATCTGACACCATCTTCTGGAGTGTCTGAAGACGGCTAGAGTGTACTTATATCTAATAAACATATAAATAAATAAATAAACATTTTTTAAAATGGATAAGAAAGAAAGAAAGACCAGGCAGGCCTGCCATCCTTATCTCTGTCAGTCTGTCTGTCTGTCAGTCTGTCTGATCTCTTGGAACTGGAGATGGGCCACGATATAGTTGCTGGTAGTTGATCCCAGGTTCTCTGGAAGAGGAGACAATGCTGTTAATTTGTGAGCCTTTTCAGTGGCTCCACCTATCTTTAAATTTTTAGAAGTATATGTTAGGCTGTGTTTATGTACATCATATGCAGACCATAAGAGGGATTTAGATTCTCCAGAATCTGACACCCTCTTCTGGAGTGTCTGAAGACAGCTACAGTGTACTTATATCTAATAAATACATAGATAAATAAATAAATAAATAAATAAACATTTTTTAAAAAGGATAAGAAAGAAATAAAGAGCAGGCAGGCCTGCCAACCTTATCCTTGTCTGTCTGTCTGTCTGTCTGATCCCCTGGAACTTGAGATGGGCCACCATATAGTTGCTGGTAGTTGATCCCAGGTACTCTGGAAGAGGAGACAATACTGTTAATTGTTGAGCTTTTAGAGTGGCCCCACCCTTCTTTAAATTTTTAGAAGTATATGTGAGGCTGTGTTTACGAACATCATATGCAGACCATAAGAGGGATTTAGATTCTCCAGAATCTGACACCATCTTCTGGAGTGTCTGAACAGCTACAGTGTACTTATATCTAAAAAATATATAAAAAATAAATAAATAAATAAATAAATAAATAAATAAATAAATAAACATTTTTTAAAAAGGAAAAGACAGAAAGAAAGACCAGGCAGGCCTGCCATCCGTATCTCTGTCTGTCTGTCTGTCTGTCAATCTGATACCTGGGAACTGGAGATGGGCCACGAATAGTTGCTGGTAGTTGATCCCAAGTTCTCTGGAAGAGGAAACAATGCTGTTAATTGTTGAGCCCTTTCAGTGGCGCCACCCATCTTTAAATATTTAGAAGTATATGTTAGGCTGTGTTTATGTACATCATATGCAGATCATAAGAAGGATTTAGATTCTCCAGAATCTGACACCCTCTTCTGGAGTGTCTGAAGACAGCTACAGTGTACTTATATCTAATAAATACATAGATAAATAAATAAATAAATAAATAAATAAATAAATAAATAAATAAACATTTTTTAAAAAGGATAAGAAAGAAAGAAAGAACGAACAGTCAGGCCTGCCATCCATTTCTCTGTCTGTCTGTCTGTCAATCTGATCCCCGGGAACTGGAGATGGGCCACCATATAGTTGCTGGTAGTTGATCCAAGGTTCTCTGGAAGAGGAGACAATGCTGTTAATTGTTGAGCTCTTTCAGTGGCCCCACACTTCTTTAAATATTTAGAAGTATATGTGAGGCCTTTTTATGTACATCATATTCAGATTATAAGAGGATTTAGATTCTCCAGTATCTGATACCCTCTACTGGAGTGTCTGAAGACAGCTACAGTGTACTTATAATAAATAAATAAATAAATAAATAAATAAATAAATAAATAAACATTTTTTAAAAAGGATAAGAAAGAAAGTAAGACCAGGCAGGCCTGCCATCCTTATCTCTGTCTGTCTGTCTGTCTGTCTGTCTGATCCCCTGGAACTGGAGGTGGGCCACCATATAGTTGCTGGTAGTTGATCCAGGTCCTCTGGAAGAGGAGACAATGCTGTTAATTGTTGAGCTTTTAGAGTGGCCCCACCCTTCTTTAAATTTTTAGAAGTATATGTGAGGCTGTGTTTATGTACATCATATGCAGACCATAAGAGGGATTTAGATTCTCCAGAATCTGACACCCTCTTCTGGAGTGTCTGAACAGCTACAGTGTACTTATATCTAATAATAAATAAATAAATAAATAAATAAATAAATAAATAAATAAATAAATAAACGAACATTTTTTTAAAAAAAGGATAAGAAAGAAAGACCAGGCAGGCCTGCCATCCTTATCACTGTCTGTCTGTCTTTCTGTCTGATCCCCTGGAACTGGAGATGGGCCACCTTATAGGTACTGGTAGTTGATCCCAGGTTGTATGGAAGAGGAGACAATGCTGTTAATTGTTGAGTACTTTCAGTGGCCCCACCTATTTATAATTTTTAAAAGTATATGTGAGGCTGTGTTTATGTACATCATATTCAGACCATAAGAGGGATTTAGATTCTCTAGAATCTGACACCCTCTTCTGGAGTGTCTGAAGACGGCTACAGTGTACTTATATCTAATAAATACATAAATAAATAAATAAATAAATAAATAAATAAATAAAATATAAACATTTTTTAAAATATAAGAAATAAAGAAAGACCAGGCAGGCCTGCCATTCATATCTCTGTCTCTCTGTCTGTCTGTCTGTCTGATCCCCTGGAACTGGAGATGGGCCACCATAAGGTGCTGGTAGTTTATCCCAGGTTCTCAGAAAGAGGAGACAATGCTGTTAATTGTTGAGCCCTCTCAGTGGCCCCACACAACTTTAAATTTTTAGAAGTATATGCAAGGCTGTGTTTATGTACCGAATATGCAGACCATAAGAGGGATTTAGATTCTCCACAATCTGACACCCTCTTCTGGAGTGTCTGAAGACAGCTACAGTGTACATATATCTAATAAATACATAAATAAATATATAAATAAACATTTTTTTTAAAAGGATAAGAAAGAAAGAAAGACCAGGCAGGCCTGCCATCCTTATCACTGTCTGTATGTCTGTCTGTCTGATCCCCTGGAACTGGAGATGGGCCACCATATAGTTGCTGGTAGTTGATCCCAGGTACTCTGGAAGAGGAGACAATGCTGTTAATTGTTGAGCTTTTAGAGTGGCCCCACCCTTCTTTAAATTTTTAGAAGTATATGTGAGGCTGTTTTATGTACATCATATGCAGACCATAAGAGGGATTTAGATTCTCCAGAATCTGACACCCTCTTATAGAGTGTCTGAACAGCTACAGTGTACTTATATCTAATAATAAATAAATAAATAAATAAATAAATAAATAAATAAATAAATAAAAGAACATTTTTTTAAAAAAAGGATAAGAAAGAAAGAAAGACCAGGCAGGCCTGCCATCCTTATCACTGTCTGTCTGTCTGTCTGTCTGATCCCCTGGAACTGTAGATGGGCCACCTTTTAGGTGCTGGTAGTTGATCCCAGGTTCTCTGGAAGAGGAGACAATGCTGTTAATTGTTGAGTCCTTTCAGTGGCCCCACCTATTTATAATTTTTAGACGTATATGTGAGGCTGTGTTTATGTACATCATATTCAGACCATAAGAGGGATTTAGATTCTCTAGAATCTGACACCCTCTTCTGGAGTGTCTGAAGACGGCTACAGTGTACTTATATCTAATAAATACATAAATAAATAAATAAATAAATAAATAAACAATTTTTAAAAAGTATAAGAAATAAAGAAAGACCAGGCAGGCCTGCCATCCTTATCTCTGTCTCTCTGTCTGTCTGTCTGTCTGTCTGATCCACTGGAACTGGAGATGGGCCACCATAAGGTGCTGGTAGTTTATCCCAGGTTCTCTGAAAGAGGAGACAATGCTGTTAATTGTTGAGCCCTCTCAGTGGCCCCACACATCTTTAAATATTTAGAAGTATATGCGAGGCTGTGTTTATGTACATCATATGCAGACCATAAGAGGGATTTAGATTCTCCAGAATCTGACACGCTCTTCTGGAGTGTCTGAACAGCTACAGTGTACTTATATCTAATAATAAATAAATAAATAAATAAATAAATAAATAAATAAATAAATAAACATTTTTTTAAAAAAAGGATAAGAAAGAAAGAACAGGCAGGCCTGCCATCCTTATCACTGTCTGTCTCTCTGTCTGTCTGATCCCCTGGAACTGGAGATGGGCCACCTTTTAGGTGCTGGTAGTTGATCCCAGGTTCTCTGGAAGAGGAGACAATGCTGTTAATTGTTGAGTCCTTTCAGTGGCCCCACCTATTTATAATTTTTAGAAGTATATGTGAGGCTGTGTTTATGTACATCATATTCAGACCATAAGAGGGATTTAGATTCTCTAGAATCTGACACCCTCTTCTGGAGTGTCTGAAGACGGCTACAGTGTACTTATATCTAATAAATACATAAATAAATAAATAAATAAATAAATAAATAAATATTTTTAAAAAGTATAAGAAATAAAGAAAGACCAGGCAGGCCTGCCATCCTTATCTCTGTCTGTCTGTCTGTCTGTCTGTCTGATACACTGGAACTGGAGATGGGCCACCATAAGGTGCTGGTAGTTTATCCCAGGTTCTCTGAAAGAGGAGACAATGCTGTTACTTGTTGAGCCCACTCAGTGGCCCCACACTTCTTTAAATTTTTAGAAGTATATGTGAGGCTGTGTTTATGTACATCATATGCAGACCATAAGAGGGATTTAGATTCTCCAGAATCTGACACCCTCTTCAGGAGTGTCTGAAGACAGCTACAGTGTACTTATATCTAATAAATACGAAAATAAATATATAAATAAACATTTTTTTTAAAAGGATAAGAAAGAAATAAAGACCAGGCAGGCCTGCCATCCTTATCACTGTCTCTATGTCTGTCTGTCTGATCCCCTGGAACTGGAGATGGGCCACCATATAGTTGCTGGTAGTTGATCCCAGGTACTCTGTAAGAGGAGACAATGCTATTAATTGTTGAGGTTTTAGAGTGGCCCCACCCTTCTTTAAATTTTTAGAAGTATATGTGAGGCTGTGTTTATGTACATCATATGCAGACCATAAGAGGGATTTAGATTCTCCAGAATCTGACACCCTCTTCTGGAGTGTCTGAACAGCTAGAGTGTACTTATTTCTACTAAATACATAAATAAATAAATAAATAAATAAATAAATAAATAAATAAATAAACATTTTTTAAAAAGGATAAGACAGAAAGAAAGACCTGGCACGCCTGCCATCCATATCTCTGTCTGTCTGTCTGTCTGTCTGTCTATCTGATCTCTGGGAACTGGAGATGGGCCACGAATAGTTGCTGGTAGTTGATCCCAGGTTCTCTGGAAGAGGAGTCAGTGCTGTTAATTGTTGAGCCCTTTCAGTGGCCCCACCCATCTTTAAATTTTTAGAAGTATATGTGAGGCTGTGTTTATGTACATCATATGCAGACCATAAGAGGGATTTAGTTTCTCCAGAATCTGACACCCTCTTCTGGAGTGTCTGAACAGCTACAATGTACTTTTATCTAATAAATAAATAAATAAATAAATGAATAAATAAATAAATAAATAAATAAATAAATAAATAAACAAACATTTTTTTAAAAAAAGGATAAGAAAGAAAGAAAGACCAGGCAGGCCTGCCATCCTTATCACTGTCTGTCTGTCTGTCTGTCTGATCCCCTGGAACTGGAGATGGACCACCATATAGTTGCTGGTAGTTGATCCCAGGTTCTCTATAGACGAGACAATGCTGTTAATTGTTGAGCCCTTTCAGTGTCCCCACAGATCTTTTAATTTTTAGAAGTATATGTTAGGCTGTGTTTATGTACATCATATGGAGACCATAAGAGGGAGTTAGATTCTCCAGAATCTGACACCCTCTACTGGAGTGTCTGAACAGCTACAGTGTACTTATATCTAATAATTACATAAATAAATAAATAAATAAATAAATAAATAAATATTTTTTAAAAAGGATAAGAAAGAAAGAAAGAAAGACCAGGCAGGCCTGCCATCCTTATCTCTGTCTGTCTGTCTGTCTGATCCCCTGGAACTGGAGATGGGCCACTTTGTAGGTGTTGGAGGTTGATCCCAGGTTCTCTGGAAGAGGAGACAATGCTGTTCATTGTTGAGTCCGTTCAGTGGCCTTTTAATTTTTTAAGTATATGTGAGGCTGTGTTTATGTACATCATATTCAGACCATAAGAGGGATTTAGATTCTCTAGAATCTGACACCCTCTTCTGGAGTGTCTGAAGACGGCTACAGTGTAGTTATATCTAATAAATAAATAAATAAATAAATAAATAAATAAATAAATAAATAAATAAACATTTTTTAAAAAGTATAAGAAATAAAGAAAGACCAGGCAGGCCTGACATCTTTATCTCTGTCTCTCTGTCTGTCTGTCTGTCTGTCTGTCTGATCCACTGGAACTGGAGATGGGCCACCATAAGGTGCTGGTAGTTTATCCCAGGTTCTCTGAGAGAGGAGACAATGCTGTTAATTGTTGAGCCCTCTCAGTGGCCCCACACATCTTTAAATTTTTAGAAGTATATATGAGGCTGTGATTATGTACATCATATGCAGACCATAAGAGGGATTTAGATTCTCCAGAATCTGACACCCTCTTCTGGAGTGTCTGAAGACAGCTACAGTGTACTTATATCTAATAAATACATAAATAAATATATAAATAAACATTTTTTTTAAAGGATAAGAAAGAAAGAAAGACCAGGCAGGCCTGCCATCCATATCTCTGTCTGTCTGTCTGTCTGTCTATCTGATCCCTGGGAACTGGAGATGGGCCACGAATAGTTGCTGGTAGTTGATCCCAGGTTCTCTGGAAGAGGAGACAATGCTGTTAATTGTTGAGCCCTTTCAGTGGCGCCACCCATCTTTAAATATTTAGAAGTATGTGTGAGGCTGTGTTTATGTACAACATATGCAGACCATAAGAGGCATTTAGATTCTCCAGAATCTGACACCCTCTTCTGGAGTGTCTGAAGACAGCTACAGTGTACTTATATCTAATAAATAAATAGATAAATAAATAAATAAATAAATAAACATTTTTTAAAAAGGATAAGAAAGAAACAAAGACCAGGCAGGCCTATCATCCATATCTCTGTCTGTCTGTCTGTCTGTCTATCTGATTCCCGGGAACTGGAGATGGGCCACCATATAGTTGCTGGTAGTTGATCCAAGGTTCTCTGGAAGAGGAGACAATGCTGTTAATTGTTGAGCCCTTTCAGTGGCCCCACACGTCTTTAAATATTTAAAAGTATATGTGAGGCTGTGTTTATGTACATCATATTCAGATTATAAGAGGATTTAGATTCTCCAGAATCTGACACCCTATACTGGAGTGTCTGAAGACACCTACAGTGTACTTATATATAATAAATACATAAATAAATAAATAAATAAATAAATAAATAAATAAATAAATAAACATTTTTGAAAAAGGAAAAGAAAGAAAGTAAGACCAGGCAGGCCTGCCATCCTTATCTCTGTCTGTCTGTCTGTCTGTCTGATCCCCTGGAACTGGAGATGTGCCACCATATAGTAGCTGGTAGTTGATCCAAGGTTCTCTGGAAGAGGAGACAATGCTGTTAATTGTTGAGCCCTTTCAGTGGCCCCACACTTTTTAAATATTTAGAAGTATATGTGAGGCTGTGTTTATGTACATCATATTCAGATTATAAGAGGATTTAGATTCTCCAGAGTCTGACACCCTCTTCTGGAGTGTCTGAAGACAGCTACAGTGTACTTATATCGAATAAATACATAAATAAATATATAAATAAACATTTTTTTAAAAAGGATAAGAAAGAAAGAAAGACCAGGCAGGCCTGCCATCCTTATCACTGTCTGTATGTCTGTCTGTCTGATCCCCTGGAACTGGAGATGGGCCACCATATAGTTGCTGGTAGTTGATCCCAGGTACTCTGGAAGAGGAGACAATGCTGTTAATTGTTGAGCTTTTAGAGTAGCCCCAAACTTCTTTAAATTTTTAGAAGTATATGTGAGGCTGTGTTTATGTACATCATATGCAGACCATAAGAGGGATTTAGATTCTCCAGAATCTGACACCCTCTTCTGGAGTGTCTGAACAGCTGCAGTGTATTTATATCTACTAAATACATAAATAAATAAAGAAATAAATAAATAAATAATTAAACATTTTTTAAAAAGGATAAGACAGAAAGAAAGACCAGGCAGGCCTGCCATCCATATCTCTGTCTGTCTGTCTGTCTGTCTATCTGATCCCTGGAAACTGGAGCTGGGCCACGAATAGTTGCTGGTAGTTGATCCCAGGTTCTCTGGAAGAGGAGACAATGCTGTTAATTGTTGAGCCCTTTCAGTGGCGCCACCTATCTTTAAATATTTAGAAGTATATGTGAGGCTGTGTTTATGTACATCATATGCAGACCATAAGAGGGATTTAGATTCTCCAGAATCTGACACCCTCTTCTGGAGTGTCTGAAGACAGCTACAGTGTACTTATATCTAATAAAGAAATAGATAAATAAATAAATAAAAATTTTTTAAAAGGATAAGAAAGAAAGAAAGACCAGGCAGGCCTGCCATCCATATCTCTGTCTGTCTGTTTGTCTGTCTATCTGATCCCCGGGAACTGGAGATGGGCCACCATATAGTTGCTGGTAGTTGATCCAAGGTTCTCTGGAAGAGGAGACAATGCTGTTAATTGTTGAGCCCTTTCAGTGGCCCCACACTTCTTTAAATATTTAGAAGTATATGTGAGGCTGTGTTTATGTATATCATATTCAGATTATAAGAGGATTTAGATTCTCCAGAATCTGACACCCTATACTGGAGTGTCTGAAGACAACTACAGTGTACTTATATATAATAAATACATAAATAAATAAATAAATAAATAAATAAATAAATAAACATTTTTTAAAAAGGATAAGAAAGAAAGTAAGACCAGGCAGGCCTGCCATCCTTATCTCTGTCTGTCTGTCTGTCTGTCTGTCTGATCCCCTGGAACTGGAGATGGGCTACCATAAAGTTGCTGGTAGTTGATCCCAGGGTTCTGGAAGAGGAGACAATGCTGTTAATTGTTGAGCCATATCAGTGGCCCTGCCCATCTTTAAATATTTAGAAGTATATGTGAGGCTGTGTTTATGTACATCATATGCAGACCATAAGAGGGATTTAGATTCTCCAGAATCTGACACCCTCTTCTGGAGTGTCTGAAGACAGCTACAGTGTACTTAATTCTAATAAATACATAAATAATTAAATAAATAAATAAATAAACATTTTTTAAAAAGGATAAGAAAGAAAATAAGACCAGGCAGGCCTGCCATCCTTATCTCTGTCTGTCTGTCTGTCTGTCTGCCTGATCCCCTGGAACTGGAGATGGGCCACCATATAGTTGCTGGTAGTTGATCCCAGGTTCTCTGGAAGAGGAGACAATGCTGTTAATTGTTGAGCCCTTTCAGTGGCTCCACCCATTTTTAATTTTTAGAAGTATATGTGATGCTATGTTTATGTACATTATATTCAGACCATAAGAGGGATTTAGATTCTCTATAATCTGTCACCCTCTTCTGGAGTGTCTGAAGACGGCTACAGTGTACTTATATCTAATAAATACATATATGAATAAATAAATAAATAAACAATTTTTAAAACGAATAAGAAATAAAGAAAGACCAGGCAGGCCTGCCATCCTTATCTCTGTCTCTCTGTCTGTCTGTCGGTCTGATCCACTGGAACTGGAGATGGGCCACCATAAGGTGCTGGTAGTTTATCCCAGGTTCTCTGAAAGAGGAGACAATGCTGTTAATTGTTGAGCCCTCCCAGTGGCCCCACACACTTTAAATTTTTAGAAGTATATGTGAGGCTGTGTTTATGTACATCATATGCAGACCATAAGAGGGATTTAGATTCTCCAGAATCTGACACCCTCTTCTGGAGTGTCTGAAGACAGCTACAGTGTACTTATATCTAATAAATCCATAAATAAATATATAAATAAACATTTTTTTAAAAAGGATAAGAAAGAAAGAAAGACCAGGCAGGCCTGCCATCCTTATCACTGTCTGTATGTCTGTCTGTATGATCCCCTGGAACTGGAGATGGGCCACCATATAGTTGCTGGTAGTTGATCCCAGGTACTCTGGAAGAGGAGACAATGCTGTTAATTGTTGAGCTTTTAGAGTGGCCCCACCCTTCTTTCAATTTTTAGAAGTATATGTGAGGCTGTGTTTATGTACATCATATGCAGACCATAAGAGGGATTTAGATTCTCCAGAATCTGACACCCTCTTCTGCAGTGTGTGAACAGCTACAGTGTACTTATATCTAATAAATAATTAAATAAATAAATAAACAAACATTTTTTTAAAAAAAGGATAAGAAAGAAAGAAAGACCAGGCAGGCCTGCCACCCTTATCACTGTCTGTCTGTCTGTGTGTCTGATCCCCTGGAACTGGTGATGGACCACCATAGAGTTGCTGGTAGTTGATCCCAGGTCCTCTGGAAGAGGAGACAATGCTGTTAATTGTTGAGCCCTTTCAGTGGCCCCACCCATCTTTAAATTTTTAGAAGTATATGTGAGGCTGTGTTTATGTACATCATATGCAGACCATAAGAGGGATATAGATTCCCCAGAATCTGACACCCTCTCCTGGAGAGTCTGAAGACAGCTAGAGTGTACTTATATCTAAGAAGTACATAAATAAATAAATAAATAAATAAATAAACATTTTTTAAAAGGATAAGAAAGAAAGAAAAATCAGGCAGGCCTACCATCCTTATCACTGTCTGTCTGTCTGTCTGTCTGATCCCCTGCAACTTGAGATGGGCCACCATATAGTTGCTGTTAGTTGATCCCACGTTCTCTGGAAGAGGAGACAATGGTGTTAATTGTTGAGCCCTTTCAGTGGGCCCACCCAACTTTAAATTTTTAGAAGTATATGTGAGGCTGTGTTTATGTACATCATATGCAGACCATAAGAGGGATTTAGATTCTCCAGAATATGACACCCTCTTCTAGAGTGTCTGAAGACAACTACAGTGTACTTATATCTAATAAATACATAAATAAATAAATAAACATTTTTTAAAAAGAATAAGAAAGAAAGAAAGACCAGGCAGGCCTGCCACCTTGTCTGTCTGTCTGTCTGTCTGTCTGTCTATCTGTCAGATACCCTGGAACTGGAGATGGGCCACCATATAGTTGCTGGTAGTTGATCCCAGGTTCTCTGGAAGAGGAGACAATGCTGTTAGTTGTTGAGCCCTTTCAGTGGCCCCACCCATCTTTAAATTTTTAGAAGTATATGTGAGGCTGTGTTCATTTACATCATATGTAGACCATAAGAGGTATATTGATTCTCCAGAATCTGCACCGTCTTCTGGAGAGTCTGACGACAGCTACAGTTTACTTATATCTTAAATACATAAATAAATAAATAAATGAATAAATGAATAAATAAATAAATAAATAAACATTTTTTAAAAGGATAAGAAAGAAAGAAAAATCAGGCAGGCCTGCCATCCTTATCTCTGTCTGTCTGTCTGTCTGTCTTATCCCCTGGAACTTGAGATGGGCCACCATATAGTTGTTGGTAGTTGATCCCACGTTCTCTGGAAGAAGAGACAATGCTGTTAATTGTTGAGCCCTTTCAGTGGGCCCATCCATCTTTAAATTTTTAGAAGTATATGTGAGGCTGTGTTTATGTACATCATATGCAGACCATAAGAGGGATTTAGATTCTCCAGAAGATGACACCCTCTTCTAGAGTGTCTGAAGACAGCTACAGTGTACTTATATCTAATAAATACATAAATAAATAAATAAATAAATAAACATTTTTTTAAAAGGATAAGAAAGAAAGAAAGACCAGGCAGGGCTGCCCTCCTTATCTTTGTCTGTCTGTCTGTCTCTCTGTTTGTCTGTCTGTCTGATCTCCTGGAACTGGAGATGGGCCACCATTTTGTTGCTGATAGTTGATCCCAGGTCTTCTGAAGAGGAGACAATGCTGTTAATTGTTCAGCCCTTTCAGTGGCCCCACCCATCTTTAAATTTCTAGAAGTAAATGTGATGCTGTGTTTATGTACATCATATTCAGACCCTTAAAGAGGGATTTATATTCTCCAGAATCTGACACCGTCTTTTGGAGTGTCTATGACGGATACAGTGTACTTATATCTAATAAATACATAAATAAAGAAATAAACATTTTTTTAAAAAGATAAGAAAGAAAGAAAGTCCAGGCAGGCCTGCCATCCTTATCTCTGTCTGTCTGTCTGTCTGTCTGATCCTCTGACCTGGAGATGGGCCACCATAGAGTTGCTTGTAGTTGATCCCAGGTTCTCTGGAAGAGGAGACAATGCTGTTAATTGTTGAGCCCTTTCAGTGGGCCCACCCAACTTTAAATTTTTAGAAGTATATGTGAGGCTGTGTTTATGTACATCATATGCAGACCATAAGAGGGATTTAGATTCTCCAGAATATGACACCCTCTTCTAGAGTGTCTGAAGACAACTACAGTGTACTTATATCTAATAAATACATAAATAAATAAATAAACATTTTTTAAAAAGAATAAGAAAGAAAGAAAGACCAGGCAGGCCTGCCACCTTGTCTGTCTGTTTGTCTGTCTGTCTGTCTATCTGTCAGATACCCTGGAACTGGAGATGGGCCACCATATAGTTGCTGGTAGTTGATCCCAGGTTCTCTGGAAGAGGAGACAATGCTGTTAGTTGTTGAGCCCTTTCAGTGGCCCCACCCATCTTTAAATTTTTAGAAGTATATGTGAGGCTGTGTTCATTTACATCATATGTAGACCATAAGAGGTATATTGATTCTCCAGAATCTGCACCGTCTTCTGGAGAGTCTGACGACAGCTACAGTGTACTTATATCTTAAATACATAAATAAATAAATAAATGAATAAATGAATAAATAAATAAATAAATAAACATTTTTTTAAAAGGATAAGAAAGAAAGAAAAATCAGGCAGGCCTGCCATCCTTATCTCTGTCTGTCTGTCTGTCTGTCTTATCCCCTGGAACTTGAGATGGGCCACCATATAGTTGTTGGTAGTTGATCCCACGTTCTCTGGAAGAAGAGACAATGCTGTTAATTGTTGAGCCCTTTCAGTGGGCCCATCCATCTTTAAATTTTTAGAAGTATATGTGAGGCTGTGTTTATGTACATCATATGCAGACCATAAGAGGGATTTAGATTCTCCAGAAGATGACACCCTCTTCTAGAGTGTCTGAAGACAGCTACAGTGTACTTATATCTAATAAATACATAAATAAATAAATAAATAAATAAACATTTTTTTAAAAGGATAAGAAAGAAAGAAAGACCAGGCAGGGCTGCCCTCCTTATCTTTGTCTGTCTGTCTGTCTCTCTGTTTGTCTGTCTGTCTGATCTCCTGGAACTGGAGATGGGCCACCATTTTGTTGCTGATAGTTGATCCCAGGTCTTCTGAAGAGGAGACAATGCTGTTAATTGTTCAGCCATTTCAGTGGCCCCACCCATCTTTAAATTTCTAGAAGTAAATGTGATGCTGTGTTTATGTACATCATATTCAGACCCTTAAAGAGGGATTTATATTCTCCAGAATCTGACACCGTCTTTTGGAGTGTCTATGACGGATACAGTGTACTTATATCTAATAAATACATAAATAAAGAAATAAACATTTTTTTAAAAAGATAAGAAAGAAAGAAAGTCCAGGCAGGCCTGCCATCCTTATCTCTGTCTGTCTGTCTGTCTGTCTGATCCTCTGACCTGGAGATGGGCCACCATAGAGTTGCTTGTAGTTGATCCCAGGTTCTCTGGAAGAGGAGACAATGCTGTTAATTGTTGAGCCCTTTCAGTGGCCCCACCCATCTTTAAATTTTTAGAAGTATATGCGAGGCTGTGTTTATGTACCGAATATGCAGACCATAAGAGGGATTTAGATTCTCCAGAATCTGACACCCTCTTCTGGAGTGTCTGAAGACAGCTACAGTGTACTTATATCTAATAAATTCATAAATAAACAAATGAACATTTTTAAAAAAAGATAATAAAGAAAGAGAGACCAGGCAAGCCTGCCATCCTTGTTTGTCTGTCTGTCTGATCCCCTGGAAATGGGGATGGGCCACCATATAATTGCTGGTAGTTGATCCCAGGTTCTCTGGAAGAGGAGTCAGTGCTGTTAATTGTTGAGCCCTTTCAGTGGCCCCACCCATCTTTAAATTTTTAGAAGTATATGTGAGGCTGTGTTCATGTACATCATATGCAGACCATAAGAGGGATATAGATTCTCCAGAATCTGACACCCTCTTCGGTAGTGTTTGAAGACAGCTACAGTGTACTTAAATCTAATAAATACATAATTAAATTAATAAACATTTTTTAAAAAGGATAAGAAAGAATGAAAGACCAGGTAGGCCTGCCATCCTTAACTCTATCTGTCTGTATGTCTGTCTGTCTGTCTGATCCCCTGGAACTGGAGATGGGCCACCATATAGTTGCTGGTAGTTGATCCCAGGTTATCTATAAGAGGAGACAATGCTGTTAATTGTTGATCCCTTTCATTGGCCCCACACATGTTTAAATTTTTAGAAGTAAATGTGAGGCTGTGTTTATGTACATCATATGCAGACCATAAGAGGGATATAGATTCTCCAGAATCTGACACCCTCTTCTGGAGTGTCTGAAGACAGCTACAGTGTACTTATATCTAATAAATACATAAATAAATAAATAAATAAATAAATAAATAAATAAATAAACAAACATTTTTTAAAAGGGATAAGAAAGAAAGAAAAACCAGGCAGGCCTGCCATCCTTGTCTGTCTTTCTCTCTGTCTGTCTGTCTTGCCTTGCCCCTTGAGTAGCCTAGCCTAGTCCCTTGCCTTGACTAGCCCAGCCCCTTGCCTAGCCTAGCCTAGCCCAGCCCTGCCTTGCCTAGCCCTGCCTATCCCTGTCTTTAACCAGGCTGGCCTCGATCTCAAAAACTGACTGCCTCTGCCTCCAGAGTGCTCTCATTAAGACCTCGAGGCACCACTGATTGTTGTGTTTTCTAAGTCTTACATAGGTATGGTCTGTTTCTCAGCTGTGAAACCCTAATTAACACGTGTAGTCTGTCCTAGGTCAGCCATAGCTACAGACTGAGGCCTTTTCTAAAACAAAACAAAAGAAAACAAAAAATAGAAATAATAAAATAAATAAATTAAGCAACCACATGATATCTTTTGTTTCTTTCAATGATACTCAGAACTTGAAGCAGTTCACCCATGAGACCTCAGCTCCGGACATTGAGGCTCTTTCCCTAACAAGTATTATGGCTGAACCTGAGGGGTTCTACTGCTGATTTGGGTCCCCCACTTTAAAAAAATAGTTGTTTTCAAAGGCTGCAGGTTCTTAGCCCTGTTCCTTGTTACAGTTGAGTCACAGCCCTGAAAGTTCAGTGGTAGTTAAAGGCACTGAGAAGGGCTTCCTATAGACATCAAAGACCAAGTCTTTGTTTTTAAAAAGTTAATCTGGATTCCCCCACCCCCTGGCATCCTTAGAATTCCTAGAAAGGAAGGCAGGGACCTGGGCAGAAGGGTGCAAGGCTACTGGTGTTTGTAAGTGGTAACAGAAAGCTTTCTCTTGTTGGTACCCTACCCCAAGTTACACTGTCACTTCTTTTTCCTAGTTGTTGTTTTGTCGGTTTGTATTCTCAACATAGACCCTTTTCCTTCCTAACCTTGGCTGTCCTGAACCTTACTGTCCTTGAACTCAGTGATTTGCCTGTCTTGCTGGGATGAAACTGTGAGCTACCATCCAGAAGGAAGCACCCTGCTGAGGTTAGATTGGGGTCTCTTCCATTTTCCTCTATGAACATGCATATGGCAGGCCTGATCTTTCTTTTTTACTTTTCCTTTTCTTTTTAAAGATTTATTTATTTATTATATTTAAGTATGCTGTAGCTATCTTCAGACAGTCCAGAAGAGGGTGTCAGATTCTGAAGAATCTAAATCATTCTTATTGTCTGCATATGATGTATATAAACACAGCCTCACATATACTCAAAAAAAAAAGAAAGAAAAAAGATGTGGCTACAGAGAGGGCTCAACAATTAAGAGCATTGTCTCCTCTTCCAGAGAACCTGGGCTCAATTACCAGTATTATATATGGTGGCCCATCTCCAGTTCCAGGGGATCTAATACTCTGTTCTGGAGTCTGTGTGCACAGCATACACATGCAAAACATTCTTACACAATCATTGAGAGAGGAGAGAGAGGGGTTGAGAGAGAGGGGAGGTAATCATACCTCCTGACGAGTTTGAAGACCTGAGCTTCATCACTCACACAAATAAATAAATGCCAAATATTTTTTTATAAATAAACTCTGCCATTGCCCTTTAAAAATTCCTAGAAAACAAGTTTTATAAGCAACAGTTATATTTACTATATCTAAAGGACAGTCATGAGCATATTCAATAAATAGAAAAAGGCCTGTTAGTCTTAGAAATGGAAAAGACAAACCAAGGAAGGTTTGCAATTACATAATGAGGCAGCTCAGCCCAGCTCTAAGGTTGGAAATAAGACTCGAGAATAGGATACACCTGAAGACAGCCAGCCATTGTTTTTTGTTTTGGAGGCTGAAAGGATACACCTGAAGACAGCCAATGCTGTGTGATGGTGATCTGGTATTTTTTTTTTTAATTTTTAAAAACTTTAACACTTTTTATAAAACTTTTATAAAAACTTTTTCTTTCTTTCTTTCTTTCCTCACCCTAGCCCCTACCCTAGCCCTGTCTTTCAACAGGGTGGCCTCGAACTCAGAAACTGACTGCTTCTACCTACAGAGTGCTCTCATTAAGAGCTTGAGCCACCACTGAATGTAGGGTTTTCTAAGCCTTACCTTGCTCTTGGTGTCTGTTCTCAGCTGTGAAACCCTAATTAACACAAGTAGGCAGTCCTGGGTCAGCCAGAGCTACAGACTGAGGACTTCTCTAAAAACAAATAAAACAAAACAAAACAACAAATAGAAATAATAAAATACATAAATTAAGAAACCACAGCATAGCTTTTCTCTCTCTAGGTGGTACTCAGAAATTCCAGCAGTTGGCCTGTGACACCTCAGCTCAGTATATGTGAAGCTGTGTTTATGTACATCATATGCAGACCATAAGAGGGATTTACATTCTCCAGAATCTGACACCCTCCTCTGGAGTGTTTGAACAGAGCTACAGTGTACTTATATCTAAGAAATAAATAAATAAATAAATAAATAAATAAATAAATAAATAAATAAATAAATAAATATTTTTTAAAAAGGATAAGAAAGAAAGAAAGACCAGGCAGGCCTGCCATCATTATCTCTGTCTGTCTGTCTGTCTGATCCCCTTGAACTGGAGATGGGCCACCTTGTAGGAGCTGGTAGTTGATCCCAGGTTCTCTGGAAGAGGAGACAATGCTGTTAATTGTTGAGCCCTTTCAGTGGCCCCACCCATTTTTAATTTTTAGAAGTATATGTGAGGCTGTGTTTATGTACATCATATTCAGAACATAAGAGGAATTTAGATTCTCCAGAATCTGACAACCTCTTCTGGAGTGTCTGAAACAGATACAGTTTACTTATATCTAATGAATACATATATAAAAAATAAATATTTTTAAAAAGGATAAGAAAGAAAGAAAGACCAGGCAGGCCTCCATCCTTAACTCTGTCTGTCTGTCTGTCTGTTTGATACCCTGGAACTGGAGATGGGCCACCATATAGTTGCTGGAAGTTGATCCCAGGCTCTCTGGAAGAGGAGACAATGCTGTTAATTGTTGAGCCATTTCAGTGGCCCCACCCATCTTTAAATTTTTAGAAGTAAAGTTGAGGCTGTGTTTATGTACATCATATGCAGACCATAAGAGGGATTTAGATTCTCCAGAATCTGACACCCTCTTTTGGAGTATCTGAAGATAGCTACAGTGTACTTATATCTAATAAATAAATAAATAAATAAATAAATAAATAAATAAACATTTTTTAAAAAGGATAAGAAAGAAAGAATGACCAGGCAGGGCTGCCATCCTTATCTTTGTCTGTCTGTCTGTCTCTCTGTTTGTCTGTCTGTCTGATCTCCTCGAACTGGAGATGGGCCACCATTTTGTTGCTGGTAGTGAAAGACTCCAGGACTCCCAAAGGGAGGCACTTACTCAAGCCTCGGGTCAGCCGCGCACCCAAGAAGACACTGAGACCGAACTTAAGATGTATAGAGAGTAAGATTTAATACAGCAACGACAAGAAACACACAAAAAGCACATATACCAGATATCTGGGGTCGAAACTCATGCAGCCAGCAAGGTGCAGAGGAGATTCGGCAATTGGCCCAGACTTGTCACAGGCTTTTATAGGAGAAGGGTAAGGAGAAAAGTACAAGTTTTACGTCACCAAGGTGTTCTGCCAAGGAGCTTTACATAACCAAGGGGTCGTGTCCTATATTTTGGCAATGTACTCGATCTATTGGAACATTCTGGGGTAGTACCAGGAGGCCCCTATCTCAAAAATGTTCTTGGAACAGTCTTCAGTTAGGAGGGGTTGGACTGAGTTCGCTCCAGGAGACCCTTATCTCAGAAATGCTCCTGGAACCGTTCTCACTTGGGAGGGGTCGGACTCTGGGGTGAAGAGTTCAAGAATGTACTCTGAGGTAAAAAGTTCAGGTGTGTTCCGGGAACAACCTCTAGATGGGAGGGGTAAGAGAACTCTGAGTTGGAGAGTTCATGGAGAGTTCAGCTTTTCTTCTTTCATTCCCCCCTTCTTTTAGTGAATAGCTCTAATCTTAGAGCGAGTCCTGCATTTATCCCCCTCCACAGAGTCCAATCTCTTTCTGTTTTGTAACATCACTTTGGACAGGGAAGTCAAAAATAGACCGTTTTATAGTTCTAAGATCAACATCCATAGCTGTACATAACCAACAGGATTGAGTCATATTAGGATTAGTTCTAAAACTTAAGAAAGCTCTTAGTCTATGTGGCCATTGGGGAGGTCGTGTCCAGCAGGGGATGAGATGGCCACATTATTTTTGTGGTAGTTCTGATTTTTTAGATGGCGCTGTAGATGGCCTTCCTTAGCGTAGGCCTTGTGGCACAGGTGGCATTCATAGAGCCGGCCCCCTGTGTGCAGATGCATATGGTTTTTGAGGTTGTAGTTATGCAGGAAGCGGGCTGGACAGTGGGGGCATGAGTAGGGTCGCTCTCCTGTGTGCTCTCGCATGTGGATCTTCAGCTTATCATTCCTGGTGAAGCGGATACCGCAGACCTCACAGGCAAAAGGCTTTTCACCATTGTGGGTCCTTATGTGCCGAGGCAGTTTGCCTGCCCCGTGGATTATCTTGTGACAGACTGGGCACTCTTGGGGCATCTGTGAAAGGCGTTTAGGCACTAGCTTGTTTTGGTCATTTAGGCCTGGTGTCAGGGCATCCTGGTGCAGCGAACTTAGGTAAGCCCTCAGGTCAGGGTCAATGAGATCTTCATCTGAGCCCAGCTCTTCTGATGATAGTGGAGGTTCGTTACTCTGGGCCAGCCCGTAGCCTGGTGGGTTGAGCATTTTTGAGGTTGAGGCTGTGGGGGTGGCAGTGGCAAAAGCCTCCAGGTACTGTCGGGCTCGCTCACAGTCATCTTTATCTGGGCTGGGGGCTTCCAGTCCACTGCCTTGCAAAATCTCCAAGCAAGTAGTGACGACACATGGGATTTCCAGTAGCCGAGCAGCTTGGAGTACAGCCGGCACATTGGCGTTGCTGGTGGTCAGTGTGGCTGTGTAAGCAAACTCGAGCAGGGCACTTAGGGCCTCCGGCCCTACAAAGTTCAGCTCACACACACTGGCTTTTGCTCCCCCAGAAGCCGTTTCAACACTCTCTGTTTTTATTACTGTTCTCTCTCTCTCTTCTGTAAAGAGCCTCTTGAAGTAGTGGCTACAGGCAGCCAGCACAGCCCTGTGGGTTTGGTACTCAAAACCCTGTGTCCTGATGGTGAGGTCGCACAGATGACCCAGCTGGCGCTGCTCGTTTAGGCAGCTCAGGAGCTCGCTGCTGTGATCTGGGAATGGGATTCCAATTAGGTCATCCTCGGGGCTCCCCATCTTTTTCTTTTTAGTCGTTGGGTCTGTTTGCTGGAGCTGGGCAACAGAGCAGGGTGTAGAAAGAGTCAACACAGGGATCCAATATCCTGCTAGACTTAGTCAAGGGGGGGCGGTCCCCCATGTAGAATTTCATAAGAAGTAAGACCGAAACGTCCAGGTGTGTTTCGGACTCTGAGAAGCACAAAGGGAAGGAGGGTCACCCAGTCTTTACCGTCAGTCTCAATAGCTAGTTTAACAACATAGGTTAAGACAGTGATGGGCATAGGAGTCTCATAAAGGATCATAAACAGAGTAAAACTGAATCAAGAAATAGGGCATAGGGAAGGAACACCAAGTCCATGCCAGTCTCCACGATTAATTTTATCAAGGTCTGTCTTAGAGTTTTAGACTAATTTTTATCTATCCTGAGCTCTGAGGTCTATACACACAATGTAATTTTTATTTGACCTCTAAATGCTTGGCCACACCCTGACTTACCTGGGCAACAAAGCAGGGCCATTATCTGACACTATTGCCTTTGGCACTCTGAACCTTGGAAAAATTTTCTTTAATAATCTTCTTGATGACTATGTGAGCAGTCTCATTTATCCATATTGAGAACGTCTTCTGCAAATGTCAACAGCTTTCTTTGTTTGTATTGTTCCATACAGTGGCAAAAGCATACCTGCTGTCAGTGTCATTTATAAAGCTTGTATCAAAACCACAAGTTCAGCTTTCTGGGCTGAAGTCCCTTTAGGGAGGCTGCTGGCCTAGATCACCTGCTTTTTGTCCACTGCTGCACTGCTGTCCCCGCCTTCCGCTTACCTTTAACCATGAGGCCACTGCCATCCGTGTACCAGTTTTAACTTTCAGGCCAAGGCTGATTTGATCTTTACCTGCTGAGGTAAGTAGCCCCCTCTGTTGGTAGGTGGCCCCATGGATATGAGCTGCTTTCCATCTGCTACTGCTGCTCCTGTGACAAAGCTGCTGCCATCCGTGTACCAGGCAGGCACACCAAGGCTGATCAGTCAGATCTCTCCTTGTTCCAGTTTCATCAGCACATTGATGTACAGGAGTGGAGTCATCCGCCAAGGGAAGGTGGCAGGATTGAGGATGGCAGGTGGAGCAAAAGTTACTCAATCATTCAGCAACAAATTCTGGTAGTGGGTATAGTCACATGCTGACCCAGGGTAAGCTTGTCAGGGTCTTTAACAAGCAGGGCCATTGCAGCTCATCAACATATAAGGTAAAAGGCTTAGTCAAATCTGGCAAAGCCAGAGCGGGGGCTGCAAGCAGGGCTGCCTTTATGCTGTCAAAGGCTTTTTGGTGTTTCTCAGTCCAGGTGAATGGGACTTTTTCTTTAGTCCAGAGTCTGCAAAAGCCCACCGTCCCCAGAAACTCACGTACTTGGCACGGGGTGGTGGGGGTTGGGATCAGCATCACAGTCTTTTTTCTTGGCTTCGGTGAGCCACCGCTTTCCGTCGTTTTGGCACCTCGGTAACTGAGCTTTCTTAGCCGATACCCGATACCCCAACTCACCCAGTTCATTCAGGAGCTTCTAGGAGGGCCAGAATTTCTTCTTTGTCTTTGATGTCTCTGCCTTCAGCCAACCGCAGGGCTTGGGTTAGCGCCAGGAGTTCAGCCTTCTGAGCCAAAGTTCCTTCTGCTAGAATGTCAGAGCAGTGATGAGTAGGTGAAGACTCAGCAGGTTAGCAGGGGAAGTGAAGGTCACTTGTTCTGTCAACAAAAAGCTCTAATAATGTGTCCATCAGTCAGGGAAACAATTGGATCATGTGTCCCTGACCAAAAGCCATTATGTGCAGACAAGCAGGCCATCCCTCAGTCACCAGGTCTAATTTTTCCAAGTGCCACTGGTCTTTTAGGGTCCCAATTTCTGAGTAAGAACCTCTTTGGCAATACTTTTGTTCTCAGTCACATTTAGGAGTCCCAAAGTTGGGGACAACATTAGGGCAGTCTCAATAGCATCTAAGGCCATCCAAGGTTGTTCTTTATTTCTTATACGAAGGGCTGTTTATCTTTTTAATGCAGCAAAACCTGGAATCCACAGTTTGCAAAGACCTGTAGTGTCCAGGGACCTTTTAAACTTGCTTTGCATTGGTCAGTGGAGGAATATGAAAACACAGTCTCTTTTTAGCTGCATCAACAGGTAGGCCACCAGTCTCTTTACTTATAGCCACGAACAGGTGAAGGGTTTTGTCTTGAGGGGGGGGGGGGCTCCTCTTCTTTTTGTTAGGACAGTCTCTCACCCAGTGCTCTTCTTTTTCAACAGCAAACACTCTGATCTTTAGCCAAAAGCTTTCTTTTTTCTTGTTGCCAGGTACTAAGTTTTCTAGTTTCCCTGATGTTTGTGACCAGCATTTCATTTCTCTTATCTTTTTTAGAAAATTTTCTGGCTCCTTATTTCTTACAGATCATCTCTAAGTGCTAGTATTATTAGCAAGTGTCACTTTGCTAGGTTCTAGTCTTTGTCATTTATCTCTCTTTGCTCCTATTTCTTAACTGCAATGGAGATCTCATATAATGTCTCTCTTTCTATCTATATATATCTCTTTCTTGTCTTTGCTTACTTTGAATGTTATCTAATTATTACATCTATATTCTGTCACTTAACTTTTTTCATAGTTTACCTCTTTTTACTGTTAACCTATTTCTTTTGAGTCTGCTGAAGCTTTGCTCTCAGTTCTTCTTTGCAGACCTCTATCCTTCATCAGAGCCTGGCAGTTAGACTCGTAGGTGCTCCTTACCTTGTATATCTCCCTCACCGGAGCTTAAAACAGATTCACTGCTAGCAGCTCAGGGCGATGCCTGAGAAGAGAAAACACACGGGGCAGAGAAGGGGGTGCAGCTCTTACATCTGGCTGCACACTGATATCTCAAAATGAACACAATTTTTTTCTGTTAACAGTTAACAAGAGACAGGATACAGGGGACAGGGAAATGAGAAGCAACCAGGGAACCTTGTGGCGTCCTCAGATCAGACGCGGCAACCCGCTGAACTCAGGCATACTAGTCAGCGGAGGGAAAGAAACTAACCAGGATTTTCTCAGTAACGGCGAATGGACAGGGAGGAGCCAAGCGCCGAGTCTCCGCCGCGCCACGGCGAAATATGGGAGTGGCAAACAAACACTGGCAGGGAGGGGGAATTTAACCACTTGTTTTCCGGCATGGCTTGAGCCCCCGGAGGCGGCGGCGTCCGCCACCCCACACACAGGCATCCACGGAGCTCTCTTGGCCAGAGGCAACGGCGGCCTCCCGAGCTTTGGAAACGCAAGGCGCCTGCGCGGCAGGGCGGGGGAACTTCTCTGTGTGCCCCACGGCGGGCGCGCAGACACAAGGGAGTGCGGGCAGACTCCAGGGGGAAGCCAAAGGAGGGACGGCGGCCACAGTTGGCCCCTTCCCAGCTGTGGCAGGCTTCACGGCTATTCCGGGGCGCCAGGCGGGTCTGACAGGCCGCCGCACTTACTATCAGCATTTTACAACTCACTCGCAGGGCACAGACAGCCTCCATTGCTGCTGTGTCTGCAGAACTCAGAACCTCAGCACCACTGCTGCAGCTCTGGATTTCAGAGCTCTTTTGAGCAGCCTGGGGAGGACCGGCCTGGTGGTTTTTTTTTTCTCTTTTTTTCCTTTTTTTAAAACCATTGCTGACAAATTCTGTCCTGACGTCAGTCCAAGTCTACAGTCGGCAAAGGGTTAACACACACACACACACACACACACAGTCTGTCACGTGACCAAAACACAACCAGCCAAACGCCACTTTCTGACGGGGTCGGATTCCACATTGACTCTTTTTCCTGATAGGGGTGGAATCCACATCCACTCCCGCTCTGGCAGAGAGAACACTCTCTCTCTCTCCTTCACTCTGCCAGGCAACAGCCAGGTCTTTTTGACTGTTCTGTACCCTGGGCACTCCTTCCAGGGTCTCCCTTGAAACATCTTTTTGGGGTGCAGACTGTGAGGCCATAGACAGCCGTCCTCTCACAGCCACTGCCAGAATAAACCCACAATCTCAGAATACACAAATGCAGCAGTTCCACACTTACACACCCAGCAGATTGTCCCATTTCTAGAATAATAGCAAACACAACAAGAGCAGACACAAGACTTGAGACCAAAAGAAAAAACCAAAAACGGCGGCGACCTCGCGTCGCCCACAGGCAACTTACAGAATCAGATGGCCTTTCCAAGGCCGGCCGGCTTAGACCTTCCACCAAAGTGATGGTCTCTCGGCCTTCAGAGGGGTCCGCCAAGCGTCCTTGGCCCTCCCCTTGTCTTCCTGGGGCGTCCCCCAGGGCGATCGGACGGTGGGCACCAGACACGTCTATCTCTACCCACCCCGCGCTCTCTATTGAGACCTGCCTGGTCTCCAGCTCCCGGAGCACGGTCTCTGGTGCTCGTACTGAGCACAGAGCATCACGCAAAACCAGAACTGCGATCGCACCAGATACAGATTCAGATGGCCTCTCCAAGGCCCACAGATTGAGACTCTCCTGGTCTCCAGAAACAGAACACAGACACCAGACCAAACAGAACAGTAAATCTTACTTCTGAGTGGGTCCAGGACTTCTGGGTGGTCGCGCTGATTCCCGGCCAACGCACCAAATGAAAGACTCCAGGACTCCCAAAGGGAGGCACTTACTCAAGCCTCGGGTCAGCCGCGCACCCAAGAAGACACTGAGACCGAACTTAAGATGTATAGAGAGAAAGATTTAATACAGCAACGACAAGAAAGCACACAAAAAGCACATATACCAGATATCTGGGGTCGAAACTCATGCAGCCAGCAAGGTGCAGAGGAGATTCGGCAATTGGCCCAGACTTGTCACAGGCTTTTATAGGAGAAGGGTAAGGAGAAAAGTACAAGTTTTACGTCACCAAGGTGTTCTGCCAAGGAGCTTTACATAACCAAGGGGTCGTGTCCTATATTTTGGCAATGTACTCGATCTATTGGAACATTCTGGGGTAGTACCAGGAGGCCCCTATCTCAAAAATGTTCTTGGAACAGTCTTCAGTTAGGAGGGGTTGGACTGAGTTCGCTCCAGGAGACCCTTATCTCAGAAATGCTCCTGGAACCGTTCTCACTTGGGAGGGGTCGGACTCTGGGGTGAAGAGTTCAAGAATGTACTCTGAGGTAAAAAGTTCAGGTGTGTTCCGGGAACAACCTCTAGATGGGAGGGGTAAGAGAACTCTGAGTTGGAGAGTTCATGGAGAGTTCAGCTTTTCTTCTTTCAATCCCAGGTTCTCTGGAAGATGAGACAGTGTGTTAATTGTTGAGCCCTTTCAGTGGCCCCAACCATCTTTAAATTTTTAGAAGTATATGTGAGGCTGTGTTCATGTACATCATATGCAGACCATAAGAGGGATATAGATTCTCCAGAATCTGACACCCTCTTCGGGAGTGTTTGAAGACAGCTACAATGTACTTAAATCTAATAAATACATACTTAAATTAATAAACATTTTTTAAAAAGAATAAGAAAGAATGAAAGACCAGGTAGGCCTGCCATTCTTAACTCTATCTGTCTGTATGTCTGTCTGTCTGTCTGATCCCCTGGAACTGGAGATGGGCCACCATATAGTTGCTGGTAGTTGATCCCAGGTTCTCTATAAGAGGAGACAATGTTGTTAATTGTTGATCCCTTTCATTGGCCCCACACATCTTTAAATTTTTAGAAGTAAATGTGAGGCTGTGTTTATGTACATCATATGCAGACCATAAGAGGGATATAGATTCTCCAGAATCTGACACCCTCTTCTGGAGTGTCTGAAGACAGCTACAGTGTACTTATATCTAATAAATACATAAATAAATAAATAAATAAATAAATAAATAAATAAATATTTTTTAAAAGGGATAAGAAAGAAAGAAAAAACAGGCAGGCCTGCCATACTTGTCTGTCTTTCTCTCTGTCTGTCTGTCTTGCCTAGCCCCTTGAGTAGCCTAGCCTAGTCCCTTGCCTTGACTAGCCCAGCCCCTTGCCTAGCCTAGCCTAGCCCAGCCCTGCCTTGCCTAGCCCTGCCTATCCCTGTCTTTAACCAGGCTGGCCTCGAACTCAGAAACTGACTGCCTCTGCCTCCAGAGTGCTCTCATTAAGAGCTCGAGCCACCACTGACTGTTGGGTTTTCTAAGTCTTACATAGGTATGGTCTGTTTCTCAGCTGTGAAACCCTAATTAACACATGTAGTCTGTCCTAGGTCAGCCATAGCTACAGACTGAGGCCTTTTCTAAAACAAAACAAAAGAAAACAAAAAATAGAAATAATAAAATAAATAAATTAAGCAACCACATGATATCTTTTCTTTCTTTCAATGATACTCAGAGCTTGAAGCAGTTCACCCATGAGACCTCAGCTCCGGACATTGAGGCTCTTTCCCTAACAAGTATTATGGCTGAACCTGAGGGGTTCTACTGCTGATTTGGGTCCCCCACTTTAAAAAAATAGTTGTTTTCAAAGGCTGCAGGTTCTTAGACCTGTTCCTTGTTACAGTTGAGTCACAGCCCTGAAAGTTCAGTGGTAGTTAAAGGCACTGAGAAGGGCTTCCTATAGACATCAAAGACCAAGTCTTTGTTTTTAAAAAGTTAATCTGGATTCCCCCACCCCCTGGCATCCTTAGAATGCCTAGAAAGGAAGGCAGGGACCTGGGCAGAAGGGTGCAAGGCTACTGGTGTTTGTAATTGGTAACAGAAAGCTTTCTCTTGTTGGTACCCTACCCCAAGTTACACTGTCACTTCTTTTTCCTAGTTGTTGTTTTGTCGGTTTGTATTCTCAACATAGACCCTTTTCCTTCCTAACCTTGGCTGTCCTGAACCTTACTGTCCTTGAACTCAGTGATTTGCCTGTCTTGCTGGGATGAAACTGTGAGCTACCATCCAGAAGGAAGCACCCTGCTGAGGTTAGATTGGGGTCTCTTCCATTTTCCTCTATGAACATGCATATGGCAGGCCTGTTCTTTCTTTTTTACTTTTCCTTTTCTTTTTAAAGATTTATTTATTTATTATATTTAAGTATGCTGTAGCTATCTTCAGACAGTCCAGAAGAGCGTGTCAGATTCTGAAGAATCTAAATCATTCTTATTGTCTGCATATGATGTATATAAACACAGCCTCACATAAACTCAAAAAAAAAAAAGAAAGAAAGAAAGATGTGGCTACAGAGAGGGCTCAACAATTAAGAGCATTGTCTCCTCTTCCAGAGAACCTGGGCTCAATTACCAGTATTATATATGGTGGCCCATCTCCAGTTCCAGGGGATCTAATACTCTGTTCTGGAGTCTGTGGGCACAGCATACACATGCAAAACATTCTTACACAATCATTGAGAGAGGAGAGAGAGGGGTTGAGAGAGAGGGGAGGTAATCATACCTCCTGACGAGTTTGAAGACCTGAGCTTCATCACTCACACAAATAAATAAATGCCAAATATTTTTTTATAAATAAACTCTGCCATTGCCCTTTAAAAATTCCTAGAAAACAAGTTTTATAAGCAACAGTTATATTTACTATATCTAAAGGACAGTCATGAGCATATTCAATAAATAGAAAAAGGCCTGTTAGTCTTAGAAATGGAAAAGACAAACCAAGGAAGGTTTGCAATTACATAATGAGGCAGCTCAGCCCAGCTCTAAGGTTGGAAATAAGACTCGAGAATAGGATACACCTGAAGACAGCCAGCCATTGTTTTTTGTTTTGGAGGCTGAAAGGATACACCTGAAGACAGCCAATGCTGTGTGATGGTGATCTGGTATTTTTTTTTTTAATTTTTAAAAACTTTAACACTTTTTATAAAACTTTTATAAAAACTTTTTCTTTCTTTCTTCCTTTCTTCTTTCCTTTCTTCCTTTCCTCACCCTAGCCCCTACCCTAGCCCTGTCTTTCACCAGGGTGGCCTCGAACTCAGAAACTGACTGCCTCTATCTACAGAGTGCTCTCATTAAGAGCTTGAGCCACCACTGAATGTAGGGTTTTCTAAGCCTTACCTTGCTCTTGGTGTCTATTCTCAGCTGTGAAACCCTAATTAACACAAGTAGGCAGTCCTGGGTCAGCCAGAGCTACAGACTGAGGACTTCTCTAAAAACAAATAAAACAAAACAAAACAAAAAATAGAAATAATAAAATACAAAAATTAAGCAAACACAGCATAGCTTTTCTCTCTCTAGGTGGTACTCAGAAATTCCAGCAGTTGGCCTGTGACACCTCAGCTCAGTATATGTGAGGCTGTGTTTATGTACATCCTATGCAGACCATAAGAGGGATTTACATTCTCCAGAATCTGACACCCTCCTCTGGAGTGTCTAAAGAAAGCTACAGTGTACTTATATCTAAGAAATACATAAAAAAAAAAAATAAATAAATAAATATTTTTTAAAAAGGATAAGAAAGAAAGAAAGACCAGGCAGGCCTGCCATCCTTATCTCTGTCTGTCTATCTGTCTGTCTGTCTGATCCCCTGGAACTGGAGATGGGCCACCTTGTAGGTGCTGGTAGTTGATCCCAGCTTCTCTGGAAGAGGAGACAATGCTGTTAATTGTTGAACCATTTCAGTGGCCCCACCAATTTTTAATTTTTAGAAGTATATGTGAGGCTGTGTTTATGTACATCATATGCAGACCATAAGAGGGATTTAGATTCTCCAGAATCTGACACCCTCTTCTGGAGTGTCTGAAGACGGCTACAGTGTACTTATATCTAATAAATACATAAATAAATAAATAAATAAATAAAGATTTTTTAAAAAGTATAAGAAATAAAGAAAGACGAGGCAGGCCTCTCTGTCTGTCTGTCTGTCTGATCCACTGGAACTGGAGATGGGCCACCATAAGGTGCTGGTAGTTTATCCCAGGTTCTCTGAAAGAGGAGACAATGCTGTTAATTGTTGAGCCCTCTCAGTGGCCCCAGACATCTTTAAATTTTTAGAAGTATATGTGAGGCTGTGTTTATGTACATCATATGCAGACCATAAGAGGGATTTAGATTCTCCAGAATCTGACACCCTCTTCTGTAGTGTCTGAACAGCTACAGTGTACTTATATTTACTAAATACATAAATAAATAAATAAATAAACATTTTTTAAAAAGGATAAGAAAGAAAGAAAGACCAGGCAGTCCTGCCATCTATATCTCTGCCTGTCTGTCTGTCTGTCTATCTGATCCCCGGGAACTGGAGATGGGCCACCATATAGTTGCTGGTAGTTGATCCAAGGTTCTCTGGAAGAGGAGACAATGCTCTTAATTGTTGAGCTCTTTCAGTGGCCCCACACTTCTTTAAATATTTAGAAGTATATGTGAGGCTGTGTTTATGTACATCATATTCAGATTATAAGAGGATTTAGATTCTCCAGAATCTGACACCCTCTACTGGAGTGTCTGAAGACAGCTACAGTGTACTTATATGTAATAAATAAATAAATAAATAAATAAACATTTTTTAAAAAGGATAAGAAACAAAGTAAGACCAGGCAGGCCTGCCATCCTTATCTCTGTCTGTATGTCTGTCTGATCCCCTGGAACTGGAGATGGGCCACCATATAGTTGCTGGTAGTTGATCCAAGGTTCTCTGGAAGAGGAGACAATGCTCTTAATTGTCGAGCCCTTTCAGTGGCCCCACACTTCTTTAAATATTTAGAAGTATATGTGAGCTGTGTTTAAGTACATCATATTCAGATTATAAGAGGATTTAGATTCTCCAGAATCTGACACCCTCTACTGGAGTGTCTGAAGACAGCTACAGTGTACTTATATATAATAAATAAATAAATAAATAAATAAATAAATAAACATTTTTTAAAAAGGATAAGAAAGAAAGTAAGACCAGGCAGGCCTGCCATCCTTATCTCTGTCTGTCTGTCTGTCTGTCTGATGCCCTGGAACTGGAGATGGGCTACCATATAGTTGCTGGTAGTTGATCCCAGGTTCTCTGGAAGAGGAGACAATGCGGTTAATTGTTGAGCCCTATCAGTGGCCCTACCCATCTTTAAATTTTTAGAAGTGTATGTGAGGCTGTGTTTATGTACATCATATGCAGACCAGAAGAGGGATTTAGATTCATCAGAATCTGACACCCTCTTCTGCAGTGTCTGAAGACAGCTATAGTGTACTTATATCTAATAAATACATAAATAAATACAATTTTTTTAAAAAGGATAAGAAAGAAAGAAAGACCATGCAAGCCTGCCATACTTATCCTTGTCTGTCTGTCTGTCTGTCTGATCCCCTGGGAGTGGAGATGGGCCACCATATAGTTGCAGGTAGTTGATCCCAGGTTCTGTGTAAGAGGAGACAATGCGGTTAATTGCTGAGCCCTTTCAGTGGCCCCCCTCCCATCTTTAAATTTTAAGAAGTAAACGTGAGGCTGTGTTTATGTACATCATATGCAGACCATAAGAGGGATTTAGATTCTCCAGAATCTGACAACTTCTTCTGGAGTGTCTGAAGACGGCTACAGTGTACTTATATCTAATAAACATATAAATAAATAAATAAACATTTTTTAAAAAGTATAAGAAAGAAAGAAAGACCAGGCAGGCCTGCCATCCTTATCTCTGTCAGTCTGTCTGTCTGTCAGTCTGTCTGATCCCTTGGAACTGGAGATGGGCCACCATATATTTGCTGTTAGTTGATCCCAGGTTCTCTGGAAGAGGAGACAATGCTGTTAATTGTTGATCCCATTCAGTGGCTCCACCCATCTTTAAATTTTTAGAAGTATATGTTAGGCTGTGTTTATGTACATCATATGCAGACCATAAGAGGGATTTAGATTCTCCAGAATCTGACAACCTCTTCTGGAGTGTCTGAAGACAACTATAGTGTACTTATATCTAATAAATACATATATAAATAAATATAAATAAATACATAAACATTATTTTAAAAGGATAAGAAAGAAAGAAAGACCAGGCAGGCCTGCCATCCTAATATCTGTCTGTCTGTCTGTCTGTCTGATCCCCTGGAACTGGAGATGGGCCACGTTGTAGTTGCTGGTAGTTGATCCCAGGTTCTCTGGAAGAGGAGACAATGCTGTTAATTGTTGAGCCCTTTCAGTGGCCCCACCCATTTTTAATTTTTAGAAGTATATGTGATGCTGTGTTTATGTACATCATATTCAGACCATAAGAGGGATTTAGATGCTCTAGAATCTGTCACCCTCTTATGGAGTGTCTGAAGACGGCTACAGTGTACTTATATCTAATAAATACATAAATAAATAAATACATAAATAAACATTTTTTAAAAAGTATAAGAAAGAAAGTAAGACCAGGCAGGCCTGCCATCCTTATCTCTGTCTCTCTGTCTGTCTGTCTGTCTGATCCACTGGAACTGGAGATGGGCCACGATAAGGTGCTGGTAGTTTATCCCAGGTTCTCTGAAAGAGGAGACAATGCTGTTAATTGTTGAGCCCTCTCAGTGGCCCCACACATCTTTATATTTTTAGAAGTATATGTGAGGCTGTGTTTATGTACATCATATGCAGACCATAAGAAGGATTTAGATTCTCCAGAATCTGACACCATCTTCTGGAGTGTCAGAAGACAGCTACAGTGTACTTATATCTAATAAATACATAAATAAATATATAAATAAACATTTTTTAAAAAAGGATAAGAAAGAAAGAAAGACCAGGCAGGCCTGCCATCCTTATCACTGTCTGTATGTCTGTCTGTCTGATCCCCTGGAACTGGAGCTGGGCCACCATATAGTTGCTGGTAGTTGATCCCAGGTACTCTGGAAGAGGAGACAATGCTGTTAATTGTTGAGCTTTTAGAGTGGCCCCACCCTTCTTTAAATTTTTAGAAGTATATGTGAGGCTGTGTTTATGTACATCATATGCAGACCATAAGAGGGATTTAGATTCTCCAGAATCTGACACCCTCTTCTGGAGTGTCTGAACAGCTACAGTGTACTTGTATCTAATAAATACATAAATAAATAAATAAATAAATAAATAAATAAATAAATAAATAAATAAATATTTTTTTAAAAAGGATAAGAAAGAAAGAAAGACCAGGCTGGTCTGCCATCCTTATCCTTGTCTGTCTGTCTGTCTGTCAGATCCCCTGGGAGTGGAGATGGGCCACCATATAGTTGCAGGTAGTTGATCCCAGGTTCTCTGTAAGAGGAGACAATGCTGTTAATTGCTGAGCCCTTTCAGTGGCACCCCCACCTTTATATTTTAAGAAGTAAATGTGAGGCTGTGTTTATGTACATCATATGCAGACCATAAGAAGGATTTAGATTCTCCAGAATCTGACACCTTCTTCTGGAGTGTCTGAAGACGGCTACAGTGTACTTATATCTAATAAAAATATAAATAAATAAATAAACATTTTTTAAAAAGGATAAGAAAGAAAGAAAGACCAGGCAGGCCTGCCATCCTTATCTCTGTCAGTCCGTCTGTCTGTCTGATCCCCTGGAACTGGAGATGGGCCACCATATAGTTGCTGGTAGTTGATCCCAGGTACTCTGGAAGAGGAGACAATGCTGTTAATTTTTGAGCTTTTAGAGTGGCCCCACCCTTCTTTAAATTTTTAGAAGTATATGTGAGGCTGTGTTTATGTACATCATATGCAGACCATAAGAGGGATTTAGATTCTCCAGAATCTGACACCCTCTTCTGTAGTGTCTGAACAGCTACAGTGTACATATATCTACTAAATACATAAATAAATAAATAAATAAACATTTTTTAAAAAGGATAAGAAAGAAAGAAAGACCAGGCAGTCCTGCCATCCATATCTCTGCCTGTCTGTCTGTCTGTCTATCTGATCCCCGGGAACTGGAGATGGGCCACCATATAGTTGCTGGTAGTTGATCCAAGGTTCTCTGGAAGAGGAGACAATGCTCTTAATTGTTGAGCCCTTTCAGTGGCCCCACACTTCTTTAAATATTTAGAAGTATATGTGAGGCTGTGTTTATGTACATCATATTCAGATTATAAGAGGATTTAGATTCTCCAGAATCTGACACCCTCTATTGGAGTGTCTGAAGACAGCTACAGTGTACTTATATGTAATAAATAAATAAATAAATAAACATTTTTTAAAAAGGATAAGAAAGAAAGTAAGACCAGGCAGGCCTGCCATCCATATCTCTGTCTGTCTGTCTGTCTGTCTGTCTGTCTGTCTGATCCCCTGGAACTGGAGATGGGCCACCATATAGTTGCTGGTAGTTGATCCAAGGTTCTCTGGAAGAGGAGACAATGCTCTTAATTGTAGAAACCTTTCAGTGGCCCCACACTTCTTTAAATATTTAGAAGTATATGTGAGCTGTGTTTAAGTACATCATATTCAGATTATAAGAGGAGTTAGATTCTACAGAATCTGACACCCTCTACTGAAGTGTCTGAAGACAGCTACAGTGTACTTATATATAATAAATAAATAAATAAATAAATAAATAAATAAATAAATAAACATTTTTTAAAAAGGATAGAAAGAAAGTAAGACCAGGCAGGCCTGCCATCCTTATTTCTGTCTGTCTGTCTGTCTGTCTGTCTGATCCCCTGGAACTGGAGATGGGCTACCATATAGTTGCTGGTAGTTGATCCCAGGTTCTCTGGAAGAGTAGACAATGCTGTTAATTGTTGAGCCCTATCAGTGGCCCTACCCATCTTTAAATTTTTAGAAGTGTATGTGAGGCTGTGTTTATGTACATCGTTGCAGACCAGAAGAGGGATTTAGATTCATCAGAATCTGACACCCTCTTCTGGGGTGTCTGAAGACAGCTACAGTGTACTTATATCTAATAAATACATAAATAAATACAATTTTTTTAAAAAGGATAAGAAAGAAAGAAAGACCAGGCAGGCCTGCCATACTTATCCTTGTCTGTCTGTCTGTCTGTCTGATCCCCTGGGAGTGGAGATGGGCCACCATATAGTTGCAGGTAGTTGATCCCAGGTTCTCTAAAAGAGGAGACAATGCTGTTAATTGCTGAGCCCTTTCAGTGCCCCCCCCACCTTTAAATTTTAAGAAGTAAACGTGAGCCTGTGTTTATGTACATCATATGCAGACCATAAGAGGGATTTTGATTCTCCAGAATCTGACACCTTCTTCTGGAGTGTCTGAAGACGGCTACAGTGTACTTATATCTAATAAACATATAAATAAATAAATAAACATTTTTTAAAAAGGATGAGAAAGAAAGAAAGACCAGGCAGGCCTGCCATCCTTATTTCTGTCAGTCTATCTGTCTGTCAGTCTGTCTGATCCCTTGGAACTGGAGATGGGCCACCATATAGTTGCTGTTAGTTGATCCTAGGTTCTCTGGAAGAGGAGACAATGCTGTTAATTGTTGAGCCCTTTCAGTGGCTCCACATATCTTTAAATTTTTAGAAGTATATGTTAGGCTGTGTTTATGTACATCATATGCAGACCATAAGAGGGATTTAGATTCTCCAGAATCTGACACCCTCTTCTGGAGTGTCTGAAGACAACTACAGAGTACTTATATCTAATAAATACATATATAAATAAATATAAATAAATAAATAAACATTATTTTAAAAGAATAAGAAAGAAAGAAAGACCAGGCAGGCCTGCCATCCTAATCTCTGTCTGTCTGTCTGTCTGTCTGATCCCCTGGAACTGGAGATGGGCCACCTTGAGTTGCTGGTAGTTGATCCTAAGTTCTCTGGAAGAGGAGACAATGCTGTTAATTGTTGAGCCCTCTCAGTGGCCCCACACATCTTTAAATTTTTAGAAGTATATGTGAGGCTGTGTTTATGTACATCATATGCAGACCATAAGAGGGATTTAGATTCTCCAGAATCTGACACCCTCTTCTGGAGTGTCTGAAGACAGCTACAGTGTACTTATATCTAATAAATACATAAATAAATATATATATAAACATTTTTTTAAAAAGGATAAGAAAGGAAGAAAGACCAGGCAGGCCTGCCATCCTTATCACTGTCTATATGTCTGTCTGTCTGATCCCCTGGAACTGGAGATGGGCCACCATATAGTTGCTGGTAGTTGATCCCAGGTACTCTGGAAGAGGAGACAATACTGTTAATTGTTGAGCTTTAAGACTGGCCCCACCCTTCTTTAAATTTTTAGAAGTATATGTGAGGCTGTGTTTATGTACATCATATGCAGACCATAAGAGGGATTAAGATTCTCCAGAATCTGACACCCTCTTCTGGTGTGTCTGAAGACAGCTACAGTGTACTTATATCTAATAAATACATAAATAAATATATAAATAAACATTTTTTTTAAAAAGGATAAGAAAGAAAGAAAGACCAGGCAGGCCTGCCATCCTTATCACTGTCTGTATGTCTGTCTGTCTGATCCCCTGGAACTGGAGAAGGACCACCATATAGTTGCTTGTAGTTGATCCCAGGTACTCTGGAAGAGGAGACAATGCTGTTAATTGTTGAGCTTTTAGAGTGGCCCCACCCTTCTATAAATTTTTAGAAGTATATGTGAGGCTGTGTTTATGTACATCATATGCAGACCATAAGAGGGATTTAGATTCTCCAGAATCTGACACCCTCTTCTGGAGTGTCTGAAGAAAGCTACAGTGTACTTATATCTAATAAATAAATAAATAAATAAATAAATAAATAAATAAATAAACAAACATTTTTTTTAAAAAAAGGATAAGAAAGAAAGAAAGACCAGGCAGGCCTGCCATCCTTATCACTGTCTGTCTGTCTGTCTGTCTGATCCCCTGGAACTGGAGATGGACCACCATATAGTTGCTGGTAGTTGATCCCAGGTTCTCTATAAGAGGAGACAATGCTGTTAATTGTTGAGCCCACTCAGTGGCCCCACCCATTTTTAATTTTTAGAAGTATATGTTCGGCTGTGTTTATGTACATCTTATGCAGACCATAAGAGGGATTTAGATTCTCCAGAATCTGACACCATCTTCTGGAGTGTCTGAATAGCTACAGAGTACTTATATCTAATAAATACATAAATAAATAAATAAATAAATAAATAAATAAATAAATAAATGAGTAAACATTTTTTAAAAAGGATAAGACAGAAAGAAAGAACAGGCAGGCCTGCCATCCATATCTCTGTCTGTCTGTCTGTCTGTCTGTCTGTCTATCTGATCCCTGGGAACTGGAGATGGGCCACGAATAGTTGCTGGTAGTTGATCCCAGGTTCTCTCGAAGAGGAGACAATGCTGTTAATTGTTGAGCCCTTTCAGTGTCGCCACTCATCTTTAAATATTTAGAAGTATATGTGAGGCTGTGTTTATGTACATCATATGAAGACCATAAGAGGGATTTAGATTATCCAGAATCTGACACCCACTTCTGGAGTGTCTGAAGACAGCTACAGTGTACTTATATCTAATAAATAAATAGATAAATAAATAAATAAATAAATAACCATTTTTTAAAAAGGATAAGAAAGAAAGAAAGACCGGGCAGGCCTGCCATCCATATCTCTGTCTGTCTGTCTGTCTGTCTATCTGATCCCCGGGAACTGGAGATGGGCCACCATATAGTTGCTGGTAGTTGATCCAAGGTTCTCTGGGAGAGGAGCCAATGCTGTTAATTGTTGAGCCCTTTCAGTGGCCCCACACTTCTTTAAATATTTAGAAGTATATGTGAGGCTGTGTTTATGTACATCATATTCTGATTATAAGAGGATTTAGATTCTCCAGAAACTGACACCCTATACTGGAGTGTCTGAAGACAGCTACAGTGTACTTATATGTAATAAATACATAAATAAATAAATAAATAAATAAATAAATAAATAAACATTTTTTAAAAAGGATAAGAAAGAAAGTAAGACCAGGCAGGCCTGCCATCCTTATCTCTGTCTGTCTGTCTGTCTGTCTGATCCCCTGGAACTGGAGATGGGCCACCATATAGTTGCTGGTAGTTGATCCAAGGTTCTCTGGAAGAGGAGCCAGTGCTGTTAATTGTTGAGCCCTTTCAGTGGCCCCACACTTCTTTAATATTTAGAAGTATATGTGAGGCTGTGTTTATGTACATCATATTCAGATTATAAGAGGATTTAGATTCTCCAGAATCTGACACCCTCTACTGGAGTGACTGAAGACAGCTACAGTGTACTTATATATAATAAATACATAAATAAATAAATAAATAAATAAATAAATAAATAAACATTTTTTAAAAAGGATAAGAAAGAAAGTAAGACCAGGCAGGCCTGCCATCCTTATCTCTGTTTGTCTGTCTGTCTGTCTGTCTGATCCCCTGGAACTGGAGTTGGGCTACCATAAAGTTGTTGGTAGTTGATCCCAGGTTCTCTGGAAGAGGAGACAATGCTGTTAATTGTTGTTCCCTATCAGTAGCCCTACCCATCTTTAAATATTTAGAAGTATATGTGAGGCTGTGTTTATGTACATCATATGCAGACCATAAGAGGGATTTAGATTCTCCAGAATCTGACACACTCTTCTGGAGTGTCTGAAGACAGCTACGGTGTACTTATATCTAATAAATAAATAGATAAATAAATAAATAAAAAAATAAACATTTTTTAAAAAGGATAAGAAAGAAAGAAAGACCAGGCAGGCCTGCCATCCATATCTCTGCCTGTCTGTCTGTCTGTCTATCTGATCCCCGGGAACTGGAGATGGGCCACCATATAGTTGCTGGTAGTTGATCCAAGGTTCTCTGGAAGAGGAGACAATGCTCTTAATTGTTGAGCCCTTTCAGTGGCCCCACACTTCTTTAAATATTTAGAAGTATATGTGAGGCTGTGTTTATGTACATCATATTCAGATTATAAGAGGATTTAGATTCTCCAGAATCTGACACCCTCTACTGGAGTGTCTGAAGACAGCTACAGTGTACTTATATATAATAAATACATAAATAAATAAATAAATAAATAAATAAATAAATAAATAAACATTTTTTAAAAGGGATAAGAAAGAAAGTAAGACCAGGCAGGCCTGCCATCCTTACCTCTGTCTGTCTGTCTGTCTGTCTGATCCCCTGGAACTGGAGATGGGCTACCATATAGTTGCTGGTAGTTGATCCCAGGATCTCTGGAAGAGGAGACAATGCTGTTAATTGTTGAGCCCTATCAGTGGCCCTACCCATCTTTAAATTTTTAGAAGTGTATGTGAGGCTGTGCTTATGTACATCATATGCAGACCAGAAGAGGGATTTAGATTCATCAGAATCTGACACCCTCTTCTGGAGTGTCTGAAGACAGCTACAGTGTACTTATATCTAATAAATACATAAATAAATAAATAAATTAATAAATAAATAAATAAATAAATAAATAAACATTATTTAAACCGGATAAGAAAAAAAGAAAGACCAGGCAGGCCTACCATCCTTATCTCTGTCTGTCTCTCTGTCTGTCGTTCTGATCCCCTGGAACTAGTGATGGGCCACCATATAGGTGCTGGTAGTTGATCCCAGGACCTCTGGAAGAGGAGACAATGCTGTTAATTGTTGAGCGCTTTCAGTGGCCCCACCCATCGTTACATTTTTAGTAGTATATGTGAGGCTGTGTTTATGTACATCATATGGAGACCTTAATAGGGATTTAGATTCTCCAGAATCTGACACCCTCTTCTGGAGTGTCTGAAGACAGCTACAGTGTACTTATATCTAATAAATACATAAATAAATAAAAATTTTTTTAAAAGGATAAGAAAGAAAGAAAGACCATGCAGGCCTGCCATCCTTATTCTTGTCTGTCTGTCTGATCCCCTGGGAGTGGAGATGGGCCACCATATAGTTGCAGGTAGTTGATCCCAGGTTCTCTGTAAGAGGAGACAATGCTGTTAATTGCTGAGCCCTTTCAGTGGCCCCCCCCACCTTTAAATTTTAAGAAGTAAATGTGAGGCTGTGTTTATGTACATCATATGCAGACCATAAGAGGGATTTAGATTCTCCAGAATCTGACACCTTCTTCTGGAGTGTCTGAAGACAGCTACAGTGTACTTATATCTAATAAACAAATAAATAAATAAACATTTTTTAAAAAGGATAAGAAAGGAAGAAAGACCAGGCAGGCCTGCCATCCTTATTTCTGTCACTCTGTCTGTCTGTCAGTCTGTCTGATCCCTTGGAACTGGAGATGGGCCATCATATAGTTGCTGTTAGTTGATCCCAGGTTCTCTGGAAGAGGAGACAATGCTGTTAATTGTTGAGCCCTTACAGTGGCTCCACCTATCTTTAAATTTTTAGAAGTATATGTTAGGCTGTGTTTATGTACATCATATGCAGACCATAAGAGGGATTTAGATTCTCCAGAATCTGACACCCTCTTCTGGAGTGTCTGAAGACAACTACAGTGTACTTATATCTAATAAATAAATAAATAAATAAATAAATAAATAAATAAATAAATAAACATTATTTTAAAAGGATAAGAAATAAAGAAAGACCAGGCAGGCCTGCCATCCTTATCTCTGTCTGTCTGTCTGTCTGTCTGATCCCCTGGAACTGGAGATGGGCCACTTTTTAGGTGCTGGTAGTTGATCCCAGGTTCTCTGGAAGAGGAGACAATGCTGTTAATTGTTGAGCCCTTTCAGTGGCCCCACCCATTTTTAATTTTTAGAAGTATATGTGATGCTGTGTTTATGTACATCATATTCAGACCATAAGAGGGATTTAGATTCTCTAGAATCTGTCACCCTCTGCTGGAGTGTCTGAAGACGGCTACAGTGTACTTATATCTAATAAATACATAAATAAATAAATAAATAAATAAATAAACATTTTTTAAAAAGTATAAGAAATAAAGAAAGACCAGGCAGGCCTGCCATCCTTATCTCTGTCTCTCTGTCTGTCTGTCTGTCTGTCTGATCCACTGGAACTGGAGATGGGCCACCATAAGGTGCTGGTAGTTTATCCCAGGTTCTCTGAAAGAGGAGACAATGCTGTTAATTGTTGAGCCCTCTCAGTGGCCCCACACATCTTTAAATTATTAGAAGTATATGTGAGGCTGTGTTTATGTACATCATATGCAGACCATTAGAGGGATTTAGATTCTCCAGAATCTGACACCCTCTTCTGGAGTGTCTGAAGAAACTACAGTGTACTTATATCTAATAAATACATAAATAAATATATAAATAAACATTTTTTTAAAAAGGATAAGAAAGAAAGAAAGACCAGACAGGCCTGCCATACTTATCTCTGTCTGTCTGTCTGTCTGTCTGATCCTCTGGAACTGGAGATGGGCCACAATAGAGTTGCTTGTAGTCGATCCCAGGTTCTCTGGAAAAGGAGACAATGCTGTTAATTGTTGAGCCCTTTCACTGGCCCCACCCATTTTTAAATTTTTATAAGTATATGCGAGGCTGTGTTTATGTACCGAATATGCAGACCATAAGAGGGATTTAGATTCTCCATAATCTGACACCCTCTTCTTGAGTGTCTCAAGACAGCTACCGTGTACTTATATCTAATAAATTCATAAATAAACAAATAAACATTTTTAAAAAAGGATAATAAAGAAAGAGAGACCAGGCAGGCCTGCTATCCTTTTCTGTCTGTCTGTCTGTCTGATCCCCTGCAACTGGAGATGGGCCACCATATAATTGCTGGTAGTTGATCCCAGGTTCTCTGGAAGAGGAGTAAGTGCTGTTAATTGTTGAGCCTTTTCAGTGGCCCCACCCATCTTTAAATTTTTAGAAGTATATATGAGGCTGTGTTCATGTACATCATATGCAGACCATAAGAGGGATATAGATTCTCCAGAATCTGACACCCTCTTCGGGAGTGTTTGAAGACAGCTACAGTGTACTTATATCTAATAAATACATAGTTAAATTAATAAACATTTTTTAAAAAGGATAAGAAAGAATGAAAGACCAGGTAGGCCTGAAATCCTTAACTCTATCTGTCTGTATGTCTGTCTGTCTGTCTGATCCCCTGGAACTGGAGATGAGCCACCATATAGTTGCTCGTAGTTGATCCCAGGTTCTCCATAAGAGGAGACAATGCTGTTAATTGTTGATCCCTTTCATTGGCCCCACACATCTTTAAATTTTAAGATGTAAATGTGAGGCTGTGTTTATGTACATCATATGCAGACCATAAGAGGGATATAGATTCTCCAGAATCTGACACCCTCTTCTGGAGTGTCTGAAGACAGCTACAGTGTACTTATATCTAATAAATACATAAATAAATAAATAAATAAATAAATAAATAAATAAACATTTTTAAAGGGATAAGAAAGAAAGAAAAACCAGGCAGGCCTGCCATCCTTGTCTGTCTTTCCCTCTGTCTGTCTGTCTTGCCTAGCCCCTTGAGTAGCCTAGCCTAGTCCCTTGCTTGACTAGCCCAGCCCCTTGCCTAGCCTAGCCTAGCCCAGCCCTGCCTTGCCTAGCCCTGCCTATCCCTGTCTTCAACCAGGCTGGCCTCGAACTCAGAAACTGACTGCCTCTGCCTACAGAGTGCTCTCATTAAGAGCTCGAGCCACCACTGACTGTTTGGTTTTCTAAGTCTTACATAGGTATGGTCTGTTTCTCAGCTGTGAAACCCTAATTAACACATGCAGTCTGTCCTAGGTCAGCCATAGCTACAGACTGAGGCCTTTTCTAAAACAAAACAAAAGAAAACAAAAAATAGAAATAATAAAATAAATAAATTAAGCAACCACATGATATCTTTTCTTTCTTTCAATGATACTCAGAGCTTGAAGCAGTTCACCCATGAGACCTCAGCTCCGGACATTGAGGCTCTTTCCCTAACAAGTATTATGGCTGAACCTGAGGGGTTCTACTGCTGATTTGTGTCCCCCACTTTAAAAAAATAGTTGTTTTCAAAGGCTGCAGGTTCTTAGCTCTGTTCCTTGTTACAGTTGAGTCACAGCCCTGAAAGTTCAGTGGTAGTTAAAGGCACTGAGAAGGGCTTCCTATAGACATCAAAGACCAAGTCTTTGTTTTTAAAAAGTTAATCTGGATTCCCCCACCCCCTGGCATCCTTAGAATTCCTAGAAAGGAAGGCAGGGACCTGGGCAGAAGGGTGCAAGGCTACTGGTGTTTGTAAGTGGTAACAGAAAGCTTTCTCTTGTTGGTACCCTACCCCAAGTTACACTGTCACTTCTTTTTCCTAGTTGTTGTTTTGTCGGTTTGTATTCTCAACATAGACCCTTTTCCTTCCTAACCTTGGCTGTCCTGAACCTTACTGTCCTTGAACTCAGTGATTTGCCTGTCTTGCTGGGATGAAACTGTGAGCTACCATCCAGAAGGAAGCACCCTGCTGAGGTTAGATTGGGGTCTCTTCATTTTCCTCTATGAACATGCATATGGCAGGCCTGTTCTTTCTTTTTTACTTTTCCTTTTCTTTTTAAAGATTTATTTATTTATTATATTTAAGTATGCTGTAGCTATGTTCAGACAGTCCAGAAGACGGTGTCAGATTCTGAAGAATCTAAATCATTCTTATTGTCTGCATATGATGTATATAAACACAGCCTCACATATACTCAAAAAAAAAAAGAAAGAAAGATGTGGCTACAGAGAGGGCTCAACAATTAAGAGCATTGTCTCCTCTTCCAGAGAACCTGGGCTCAATTACCAGTATTATATATGGTGGCCCAGCTCCAGTTCCAGGGGATCTAATACTCTGTTCTGGAGTCTGTGGGCACAGCATACACATGCAAAACATTCTTACACAATCATTGAGAGAGGAGAGAGAGGGGTTGAGAGAGAGGGGAGGTAATCATACCTCCTGACGAGTTTGAAGACCTGAGCTTCATCACTCACACAAATAAATAAATGCAAAATATTTTTTTATAAATAAACTCTGCCATTGCCCTTTAAAAATTCCTAGAAAACAAGTTTTATAAGCAACAGTTATATTTACTATATCTAAAGGACAGTCATGAGCATATTCAATAAATAGAAAAAGGCCTGTTAGTCTTAGAAATGGAAAAGACAAACCAAGGAAGGTTTGCAATTACATAATGAGGCAGCTCAGCCCAGCTCTAATGTTGGAAATAAGACTCGAGAATAGGATATACCTGAAGACAGCCAGCCATTGTTTTTTGTTTTGGAGGCTGAAAGGATACACCTGAAGACAGCCAATGCTGTGTGATGGTGATCTGGTATTTTTTTTTTTTTAATTTTTAAAAACTTTAACACTTTTTATAAAACTTTTATAAAAACTTTTTATTCTTCTTTCTTTGTTTCTTTTCTTTCTTTCTTTCCTCACCCTAGCCCCTACCCTAGCCCTGTCTTTCACCAGGGTGGCCTCGAACTCAGAAACTGACTGCCTCTGTCTACAGAGTGCTCTCATTAAGAGCTTGAGCCACCACTGAATGTAGAGTTTTCTAAGCCTTACCTTGCTCTTGGTGTCTGTTCTCAGCTGTGAAACCCTAATTAACACAAGTAGGCAGTCCTGGGTCAGCCAGAGCTACAGACTGAGGACTTCTCTAAAAACAAATAAAACAAAACAAAACAACAAATAGAAATAATAAAATACATAAATTAAGCAACCACAGCATAGCTTTTCTCAATCTAGGTGGTACTCAGAAATTCCAGCAGTTGGCCTGTGACACCTCAGCTCAGTATATGTGAGGCTGTGTTTATGTACATCCTATGAAGACCATAAGATGGATTTTCATTCTCCAGAATCTGACACCCTCCTCTGGAGTGTCTAAAGAAAGCTACAGTGTACTTATATCTAAGAAATACATAAAAAAATAAATAAATAAATAAATAAATAAATATTTTTTAAAAAGGATAAGAAAGAAAGAAAGACCAGGCAGGCCTGCCATCCTTATCTCTGTCTGTCTGTCTGTCTGTCTGATCCCCTGGAACTGGACTTGGGCTACCATAAAGTTGCTGGTAGTTGATCCCAGGTTCTCTGGAAGAGGAGACAATGCTGTTAATTGTTGAGCCCTATCAGTGGCTCTACCCATCTTTAAATATTTAGAAGTATATGTGAGGCTGTATTTATGTACATCATATGCAGACCATAAGAGGGATTTAGATTCTCCAGAATCTGACACCCTCTTCTGGAGTGTCTGAAGACAGCTACAGTGTACTTATATCTAATAAATACATAAATAAATAAATAAATAAATAAATAAATAAACATTTTTTAAAAAGTATAAGAAATAAAGAAAGACCAGGCAGGCCTGCCATCCTTATCTCTGTCTCTCTGTCTGTCTGTCTGTCTGCTCAACTGGAACTGGAGATGGGCCACCATAAGGTGCTGGTAGTTTATCCCAGGTTCTCTGAAAGAGGAGACAATGCTGTTAATTGTTGAGCCCTCTCAGTGGCCCCACACATCTTTAAATTTTTAGAAGTATATGTGAGGCTGTGTTTATGTACATCATATGCAGACCATAAGAGGGATTTAGATTCTCCAGAATCTGACACCCTCTTCTGGAGTGTCTGAAGACAGCTACAGTGTACTTATATCTAATAAATAAATAGATAAATAAATAAATAAATAAATAAACATATTTTAAAAAGTATAAGAAAGAAAGAAAGACCAGGCAGGCCTGCCATCCATATCTCTGTCTGTCTGTCTGTCTGTCTATCTGATCCCCGGGAACTTGAGATGGGCCACCATATTGTGCTGGTAGTTGATCCAAGGTTCTCTAGAAGAGGAGACAATTCGGTTAATTGTTGAGCCCTTTCAGTGGCCCCACACTTCTTTAAATATTTAGAAGTTTATGTGAGGCTGTGTTTATGTACATCATATTCAGATTATAAGAGGATTTAGATTCTCCAGAATCTGACACCCTCTACTGGAGTGACTGAAGACAGCTACAGTGTACTTATATATAATAAATAAATAAATAAATAAACATTTTTTAAAAAGGATAAGAAAGAAAGTAAGACCAGGCAGGCCTGCCATCCTTATCTCTGTCTGTCTGTCTGTCTGTCTGATCCCCTGGAAATGGAGTTGGGCTACCATAAAGTTGCTGGTAGTTGATCCCAGGTTCTCTGGAAGAGGAGACAATGCTGTTAATTGTTGAGCCCTATCAGTGGCCCTACCCATCTTTAAATATTTAGAAGTATATGTGAGGCTGTGTTCATGTACATCATATGCAGACCATAAGAGGGATATAGATTCTCCAGAATCTGACACCCTCTTTGGGAGTGTTTGAAGACAGCTACAGTGTACTTATATCTAATAAATACATAGTTAAATTAATAAACATTTTTTAAAAAGGATAAGAAAGAATGAAAGACCAGGTAGGCCTGAAATCCTTAACTCTATCTGTCTGTATGTCTGTCTGTCTGTCTGATCCCCTGGAACTGGAGATGAGCCACCATATAGTTGCTCGTAGTTGATCCCAGGTTCTCCATAAGAGGAGACAATGCTGTTAATTGTTGATCCCTTTCATTGGCCCCACACATCTTTAAATTTTAAGATGTAAATGTGAGGCTGTGTTTATGTACATCATATGCAGACCATAAGAGGGATATAGATTCTCCAGAATCTGACACCCTCTTCTGGAGTGTCTGAAGACAGCTACAGTGTACTTATATCTAATAACTACATAAATAAATAAATAAATAAATAAATAAATAAACATTTTTTAAAGGGATAAGAAAGAAAGAAAAACCAGGCAGGCCTGCCATCCTTGTCTGTCTTTCCCTCTGTCTGTCTGTCTTGCCTAGCCCCTTGAGTAGCCTAGCCTAGTCCCTTGCCTTGACTAGCCCAGCCCCTTGCCTAGCCTAGCCTAGCCCAGCCCTGCCTTGCCTAGCCCTGCCTATCCCTGTCTTCAACCAGGCTGGCCTCGAACTCAGAAACTGACTGCCTCTGCCTACAGAGTGCTCTCATTAAGAGCTCGAGCCACCACTGACTGTTTGGTTTTCTAAGTCTTACATAGGTATGGTCTGTTTCTCAGCTGTGAAACCCTAATTAACACATGCAGTCTGTCCTAGGTCAGCCATAGCTACAGACTGAGGCCTTTTCTAAAACAAAACAAAAGAAAACAAAAAATAGAAATAATAAAATAAATAAATTAAGCAACCACATGATATCTTTTCTTTCTTTCAATGATACTCAGAGCTTGAAGCAGTTCACCCATGAGACCTCAGCTCCGGACATTGAGGCTCTTTCCCTAACAAGTATTATGGCTGAACCTGAGGGGTTCTACTGCTGATTTGTGTCCCCCACTTTAAAAAAATAGTTGTTTTCAAAGGCTGCAGGTTCTTAGCTCTGTTCCTTGTTACAGTTGAGTCACAGCCCTGAAAGTTCAGTGGTAGTTAAAGGCACTGAGAAGGGCTTCCTATAGACATCAAAGACCAAGTCTTTGTTTTTAAAAAGTTAATCTGGATTTCCCCACCCCCTGGCATCCTTAGAATTCCTAGAAAGGAAGGCAGGGACCTGGGCAGAAGGGTGCAAGGCTACTGGTGTTTGTAAGTGGTAACAGAAAGCTTTCTCTTGTTGGTACCCTACCCCAAGTTACACTGTCACTTCTTTTTCCTAGTTGTTGTTTTGTCGGTTTGTATTCTCAACATAGACCCTTTTCCTTCCTAACCTTGGCTGTCCTGAACCTTACTGTCCTTGAACTCAGTGATTTGCCTGTCTTGCTGGGATGAAACTGTGAGCTACCATCCAGAAGGAAGCACCCTGCTGAGGTTAGATTGGGGTCTCTTCATTTTCCTCTATGAACATGCATATGGCAGGCCTGTTCTTTCTTTTTTACTTTTCCTTTTCTTTTTAAAGATTTATTTATTTATTATATTTAAGTATGCTGTAGCTATGTTCAGACAGTCCAGAAGACGGTGTCAGATTCTGAAGAATCTAAATCATTCTTATTGTCTGCATATGATGTATATAAACACAGCCTCACATATACTCAAAAAAAAAAAAGAAAGAAAGATGTGGCTACAGAGAGGGCTCAACAATTAAGAGCATTGTCTCCTCTTCCAGAGAACCTGGGCTCAATTACCAGTATTATATATGGTGGCCCAGCTCCAGTTCCAGGGGATCTAATACTCTGTTCTGGAGTCTGTGGGCACAGCATACACATGCAAAACATTCTTACACAATCATTGAGAGAGGAGAGAGAGGGGTTGAGAGAGAGGGGAGGTAATCATACCTCCTGACGAGTTTGAAGACCTGAGCTTCATCACTCACACAAATAAATAAATGCAAAATATTTTTTTATAAATAAACTCTGCCATTGCCCTTTAAAAATTCCTAGAAAACAAGTTTTATAAGCAACAGTTATATTTACTATATCTAAAGGACAGTCATGAGCATATTCAATAAATAGAAAAAGGCCTGTTAGTCTTAGAAATGGAAAAGACAAACCAAGGAAGGTTTGCAATTACATAATGAGGCAGCTCAGCCCAGCTCTAATGTTGGAAATAAGACTCGAGAATAGGATATACCTGAAGACAGCCAGCCATTGTTTTTTGTTTTGGAGGCTGAAAGGATACACCTGAAGACAGCCAATGCTGTGTGATGGTGATCTGGTATTTTTTTTTTTTAATTTTTAAAAACTTTAACACTTTTTATAAAACTTTTATAAAAACTTTTTATTCTTCTTTCTTTGTTTCTTTTCTTTCTTTCCTCACCCTAGCCCCTACCCTAGCCCTGTCTTTCACCAGGGTGGCCTCGAACTCAGAAACTGACTGCCTCTGTCTACAGAGTGCTCTCATTAAGAGCTTGAGCCACCACTGAATGTAGAGTTTTCTAAGCCTTACCTTGCTCTTGGTGTCTGTTCTCAGCTGTGAAACCCTAATTAACACAAGTAGGCAGTCCTGGGTCAGCCAGAGCTACAGACTGAGGACTTCTCTAAAAACAAATAAAACAAAACAAAACAACAAATAGAAATAATAAAATACATAAATTAAGCAACCACAGCATAGCTTTTCTCAATCTAGGTGGTACTCAGAAATTCCAGCAGTTGGCCTGTGACACCTCAGCTCAGTATATGTGAGGCTGTGTTTATGTACATCCTATGAAGACCATAAGAGGGATTTTCATTCTCCAGAATCTTACACCCTCCTCTGGAGTGTCTAAAGAAAGCTACAGTGTACTTATATCTAAGAAATACATAAAAAAATAAATAAATAAATAAATAAATATTTTTTAAAAAGGATAAGAAAGAAAGAAAGACCAGGCAGGCCTGCCATCCTTATCTCTGTCTGTCTGTCTGTCTGTCTGATCCCCTGGAACTGGACTTGGGCTACCATAAAGTTGCTGGTAGTTGATCCCAGGTTCTCTGGAAGAGGAGACAATGCTGTTAATTGTTGAGCCCTATCAGTGGCTCTACCCATCTTTAAATATTTAGAAGTATATGTGAGGCTGTATTTATGTACATCATATGCAGACCATAAGAGGGATTTAGATTCTATAGAATCTGACACCCTCTTCTGGAGTGTCTGAAGACAGCTACAGTGTACTTATATCTAATAAATACATAAATAAATAAATAAATAAATAAATAAATAAATAAATAAATAAACATTTTTTAAAAAGTATAAGAAATAAAGAAAGACCAGGCAGGCCTGCCATCCTTATCTCTGTCTCTCTGTCTGTCTGTCTGTCTGCTCAACTGGAACTGGAGATGGGCCACCATAAGGTGCTGGTAGTTTATCCCAGGTTCTCTGAAAGAGGAGACAATGCTGTTAATTGTTGAGCCCTCTCAGTGGCCCCACACATCTTTAAATTTTTAGAAGTATATGTGAGGCTGTGTTTATGTACATCATATGCAGACCATAAGAGGGATTTAGATTCTCCAGAATCTGACACCCTCTTCTGGAGTGTCTGAAGACAGCTACAGTGTACTTATATCTAATAAATAAATAGATAAATAAATAAATAAATAAATAAACATATTTTAAAAAGTATAAGAAAGAAAGAAAGACCAGGCAGGCCTGCCATCCATATCTCTGTCTGTCTGTCTGTCTGTCTATCTGATCCCCAGGAACTTGAGATGGGCCACCATATTGTGCTGGTAGTTGATCCAAGGTTCTCTGGAAGAGGAGACAATTCGGTTAATTGTTGAGCCCTTTCAGTGGCCCCACACTTCTTTAAATATTTAGAAGTTTATGTGAGGCTGTGTTTATGTACATCATATTCAGATTATAAGAGGATTTAGATTCTCCAGAATCTGACACCCTCTACTGGAGTGACTGAAGACAGCTACAGTGTACTTATATATAATAAATAAATAAATAAATAAATAAATAAATAAACATTTTTTAAAAAGGATAAGAAAGAAAGTAAGACCAGGCAGGCCTGCCATCCTTATCTCTGTCTGTCTGTCTGTCTGTCTGATGCCCTGGAACTGGAGATGGGCTACCATATAGTTGCTGGTAGTTGATCCCAGGTTCTCTGGAAGAGGAGACAATGCGGTTAATTGTTGAGCCCTATCAGTGGCCCTACCCATCTTTAAATTTTTAGAAGTGTATGTGAGGCTGTGTTTATGTACATCATATGCAGACCAGAAGAGGGATTTAGATTCTCCAGAATCTGACACCCTCTTCTGGAGTATCTGAAGACAGCTACAGTGTAATTATATCTAATAAATAAATAGATAAATAAATAAATAAATAAATAAACATTTTTTAAAAAGGATAAGAAAGAAAGAAAGACCAGGTAGGCCTGCCATCCATATCTCTGCCTGTCTCTCTGTCTGTCTATCTGATCCCCGGGAACTGGAGATGGGCCACCATATAGTTGCTGGTAGTTGATCCAAGGTTCTCTGGAAGAGGAGACAATGCTCTTAATTGTTGAGCCCTATCAGTGGCCCTACCCATCTTTAAATTTTTAGAAGTATATGTGAGGCTGTGTTTATGTACATCATATGCAGACCATAAGAGGGATTTAGATTCTCCAGAATCTGACACCCTCTTCTGAAGTGTCTGAAGACAGCTACAGTGTACTTATATCTAATAAATACATAAATAAATAAATAAATAAATAAATAAAAAATAAATAAACATTATTTAAACCGGATAAGAAAAAAAGAAAGACCAGGCAGGCCTGCCATCCTTATCTCTGTCTGTCTGTCTGTCAGTCGTTCTGATCCCCTGGAACTGGAGATGGGCCACCATATAGGTGCTGGTAGTTGATCCCAGGTTCTCTGGAAGAGGAGACAATGCTGTTAATTGTTGTGCGCTTTCAGTGGCCCCACCCATCGTTAAATTTTTAGTAGTATATGTGAGGCTGTGTTTATGTACATCATATGCAGACCATAAGAGGGATTTAGATTCTCCAGAATCTGACACCCTCTTCTGGAGTGTCTGAAGACAGCTACAGTGTACTTATATCTAATAAATACATAAATAAATAAACATTTTTTAAAAAGAATAAGAAAGAAAGAAAGATCAGGCAGGCCTGCCATCCTAATCTCTGTCAGTCTGTCTGTCTGTCAGACTGTCTGATCCCTTGGAACTGTATATGGGCCACCATATAGTTGCTGTTAGTTGATCCCAGGTTCTCTGGAAGAGGAGACAATGCTATTAATTGTTGAGCCCTTTCAGTGGCTCCACCTATCTTTAAATTTTTAGAAGTATATGTTAGGCTGTGTTTATGTACATCATATGCAGACCATAAGAGGGATTTAGATTCTCCAGTATCTGACACCCTCTTCTGGATTGTCTGAAGACAACTACAGTGTACTTATATCTAATGAATACATACATATATAAATAAATAAATAAATAAATAAATAAATAAATAAATAAATAAACATTATTTTAAAAGGATAAGAAAGAAAGAAAGACAAGGCAGGCCTGCCATACTTATCTCTGTCTGTCTGTCTGTCTGTCTGATCCCCTGGAACTGGAGATGGGCCACCTTGTAGGTGCTGGTAGTTGATCCCAGTTTCTCTGGAAGAGGAGACAATGCTGTTAATTGTTGAGCCCTTTCAGTGGCCCCACCCATTTTTAATTTTTACAAGTATATGTGAGGCTGTGTTTATGTACATCATATTCAGACCATAAGAGGGATTTAGATTCTCCAGAATCTGACACCATCTTCTGGAGTGTCTGAAGACGGCTACAGTGTACTTATATCTAATAAATACATAAATAAATAAATAAATGAATAAATAAACATTTTTTAAAAAGTATAAGAAATAAAGAAAGACCAGTCAGGCCTGCCATCCATATCTCTGTCTCTTTGTCTGTCTGTCTGTCTGTCTGATCCACTGGAACTGGAGATGGGCCACCATATAGTTGCTGGTAGTTGATCCCAGGTCCTCTGGAAGAGGAGACAATGCTGTTAATTGTTGAGCTTTTAGAGTGGCCCCACCCTTCTTTAAATTTTTAGAAGTATATGTGAGGCTCTGTTTATGTATATCATATGCAGACCATAAGAGGGATTTAGATTCTCCAGAATCTGACACCCTCTTCTGGAGTGTCTGAACAGCTACAGTGTACTTATATCTAATAATAAATAAATAAATAAATAAATAAATAAATAAATAAATAAACGAACATTTTTTTAAAAAAAGGATAAGAAAGAAAGAAAGACCAGGCAGGCCTGCCATCCTTATCACTGTCTGTCTGTCTTTCTGTCTGATCCCCTGGAACTGGAGATGGCCACCTTTTAGGTGCTGGTAGTTGATCCCAGGATCTCTGGAAGAGGAGACAATGCTGTAAATTGTTGAGTCCTTTCAGTGGCCCCACCTATTTATAATTTTTAGAAGTATATGTGAGGCTGTGTTTATGTACATCATATTCAGATCATAAGAGGGATTTAGATTCTCTAGAATCTGACACCCTCTTCTGGAGTTCTGAAGACGGCTACAGTGTACTTATATCTAATAAATACATAAATAAATAAATAAATAAATAAATAAATAAAATATAAACATTTTTTTAAAATATAAGAAATAAAGAAAGACCAGGCAGGCCTGCCATCCATATCTCTGTCTCTCTGTCTGTCTGTCTGTCTGATCCCCTGGAACTGGAGATGGGCCACCATAAGGTGCTGGTAGTTTATCCCAGGTTCTCTGAAAGAGGAGACAATGCTGTTAATTGTTGAGCCCTCTCAGTGGCCCCACACATCTTTAAATTTTTAGAAGTATATCAAGGCTGTGTTTATGTACCGAATATGCAGACCATAAGAGGGATTTAGATTCTCCAGAATCTGACAACCTCTTCTGGAGTGTCTGAAGACAGCTACAGTGTACATATATCTAATAAATACATACATAAATATATAAATAAACATTTTTTTAAAAGGATAAGAAAGAAAGAAAGACCAGGCAGGCCTGCCATCCTTATCACTGTCTGTATGTCTGTCTGTCTGATCCCCTGGAACTGGAGATGGGCCACCATATAGTTGCTGGTAGTTGATCCCAGGTACTCTGGAAGAGGAGACAATGCTGTTAATTGTTGAGCTTTTAGTGTGGCCCCACCCTTCTTTAAATTTTTAGAAGTATATGTGAGGCTGTGTTTATGTACATCATATGCAGACCATAAGAGGGATTTAGATTCTCCAGAATCTGACACCCTCTTCTGGAGTGTCTGAACAGCTACAGTGTACTTATATCTAATAAATAAATAAATAAATAAATAAATAAATAAATAAATAAATAAACGAACATTTTTTTTAAAAAAGGATAAGAAAGAAAGAAAAACCAGGCAGGCCTGCCATCCTTATCACTGTCTGTCTGTCTGTCTGTCTGATCCCCTGGAACTGTAGATGTGCCACCTTTTAGGTGCTGGTAGTTGATCCCAGGTTCTCTGGAAGAGGAGACAATGCTGTTAATTGTTGAGTCCTTTCAGTGGCCCCACCTATTTATAATTTTTATACGTATATGTGAGACTGTGTTTATGTACATCATATTCAGACCATAAGAGGGATTTAGATTCTCTAGAATCTGACACCCTCTTCTGGAGTGTCTGAAGACGGCTAGAGTGTACTTATATCTAATTAATAAAAAATAAATAAATAAATAAATAAATAAACAATTTTTAAAAAGTATAAGAAATAAAGAAAGACCAGGCAGGCCTGCCATCCTTATCTCTGTCTCTCTGTCTGTCTGTCTGTCTGATCCACTGGAACTGGAGATGGGCCACCATAAGGTGCTGGTAGTTTATTCCAGGTTCTCTGAAAGAGGAGACAATGCTGTTAATTGTTGAGCCCTCTCAGTGGCCCCACACATCTTTAAATTTTTAGAAGTATATGCGAGGCTGTGTTTATGTACATCATATGCAGACCATAACAGGGATTTAGATTCTCCAGAATCTGACACCCTCTTCTGGAGTGTCTGAAAGCAGCTACAGTGTACATATATCTAATAAATACATAAATAAATATATAAATAAACATTTTTTTAAAAAGGATAAGAAAGAAAGAAAGACCAGGCAGGCCTGCCATCCTTATCACTGTCTGTATGTCTCTCTGTCTGATCCCCCGGAACTGGAGATGGGCCACCATATAGTTGCTGGTAGTTGATCCCAGGTACTCTGGAAGAGGAGACAATGCTGTTAATTGTTGAGCTTTTAGAGTGGCCCCACCCTTCTTTAAATTTTTAGAAGTATATGTGAGGCTGTGTTTATGTACATCATATGCATACCATAAGTGGGATTTAGATTCTCCAGAATATGACACCCTCTTCTGGAGTGTCTGAACAGCTACAGTGTACTTATATTTAATAATAAATAAATAAATAAATAAATAAATAAATAAATAAATAAACATTTTTTTTTAAAACGATAAGAAAGAAAGACCAGGCAGGCCTGCCATCCTTATCACTGTCTGTCTCTCTGTCTGTCTGATCCCCTGGAACTGGAGATGGGCCATCTTTTAGGTGCTGGTAGTTGATCCCAGGTTCTCTGGAAGAGGAGACAATGCTGTTAATTGTTGAGTGCTTTCAGTGGCCCCACATATTTATAATTTTTAGAAGTATATGTGAGGCTGTGTTTATGTACATCATATTCAGACCATAAGAGGGATTTAGATTCTCTAGAATCTGACACCCTCTTCTGGAGTGTCTGAAGACGGCTACAGTGTACTTATACCTAATAAATAAATAAATAAATAAATAAATAAATAAATAAATAAATAAACATTTTTTAAAAAGTATAAGAAATAAAGAAAGACCAGGCAGGCCTGCCATCCTTATCTCTGTCTCTCTGTCTGTCTGTCTGTCTGTCTGATCCACTGGAACTGGAGATGGGCCACCATAAGGTGCTGGTAGTTTATCCCAGGTTTCTGAAAGAGGAGACAATGCTGTTACTTGTTGAGCCCTCTCATTGGCCCCACACATCTTTAAATTTTTAGAAGTATATGTGAGGCTCTGTTTATGTACATCATATGCAGACCATAAGAGGGATTTAGATTCTCCAGAATCTGACACCCTCTTCTGGAGTGTCTGAAAGCAGCTACAGTGTACATATATCTAATAAATACATAAATAAATATATAAATAAACATTTTTTTAAAAAGGATAAGAAAGAAAGAAAGACCAGGCAGGCCTGCCATCCTTATAACTGTCTGTATGTCTGTCTGTCTGATCCCCTGGAACTGGAGATGGGCCACCATATAGTTGCTGGTAGTTGATCCCAGGTACTCTGGAAGAGGAGACAATGCTGTTAATTGTTGAGCTTTTAGAGTGGCCCCACCCTTCTATAAATTTTTAGAAGTATATGTGAGGCTGTGTTTATGTACATCATATGCAGACCATAAGAGGGATTTAGATTCTCCAGAATCTGACAGCCTCTTCTGGAGTGTCTGAACAGCTACAGTGTACTTATATCTAATAATAAATAAATAAATAAATAAATAAATAAATAAATAAATAAATAAATAAATAAAAGAACATTTTTTTAAAAAAAGGATAAGAAAGAAAGAAAGACCAGGCAGGCCTGCCATCCTTATCACTGTCTGTCTGTCTTTCTGTTGATCCCCTGGAACTGGAGATGGGCCACCTTTTAGGTGCTGGTAGTTGATCCCAGGTTCTCTGGAAGAGGAGATAATGCTGTAAATTGTTGAGTCCTTTCAGTGGCCCCACCTATTTATAATTTTTAGAAGTATATGTGAGGCTGTATTTATGTACATCATATTCAGACCATAAGAGGGATTTAGATTCTCTAGAATCTGACACCCTCTTCTGGAGTTCTGAAGACGGCTACAGTGTACTTATATCTAATAAATACATAAATAAATAAATAAATAAATAAATAAATAAATAAAATATAAACATTTTTTTAAAATATAAGAAATAAAGAAAGACCAGGCAGGCCTGCCATCCATATCTCTGTCTCTCTGTCTGTCTGTCTGTCTGATCCCCAGGAACTGGAGATGGGCCACCATAAGGTGCTGGTAGTTTATCCCAGGTTCTCTGAAAGAGGAGACAATGCTGTTAATTGTTGAGCCCTCTCAGTGGCCCCACACATCTTTAAATTTTTAGAAGTATATCAAGGCTGTGTTTATGTACCGAATATGCAGACCATAAGAGGGATTTAGATTCTCCAGAATCTGACACCCTCTTCTGGAGTGTCTGAAGACAGCTACAGTGTACATATATCTAATAAATACATACATAAATATATAAATAAACATTTTTTTTAAAAGGATAAGAAAGAAAGAAAGACCAGGCAGGCCTGCCATCCTTATCACTGTCTGTATGTCTGTCTGTCTGATCCCCTGGAACTGGAGATGGGCCACCATATAGTTGCTGGTAGTTGATCCCAGGTACTCTGGAAGAGGAGACAATGCTGTTAATTGTTGAGCTTTTAGAGTGGCCCCACCCTTTTTTAAATTTTTAGAAGTATATGTGAGGCTGTGTTTATGTACATCATATGCAGACCATAAGAGGGATTTAGATTCTCCAGAATCTGACACCCTCTTCTGGAGTGTCTGAACAGCTACAGTGTACTTATATCTAATAAATAAATAAATAAATAAATAAATAAATAAATAAATAAATAAACGAACATTTTTTTAAAAAAAGGATAAGAAAGAAAGAAAAACCAGGCAGGCCTGCCATCCTTATCACTGTCTGTCTGTCTGTCTGTCTGATCCCCTGGAACTGTAGATGTGCCACCTTTTAGGTGCTGGTAGTTGATCCCAGGTTCTCTGGAAGAGGAGACAATGCTGTTAATTGTTGAGTCCTTTCAGTGGCCCCACCTATTTATAATTTTTATACGTATATGTGAGACTGTGTTTATGTACATCATATTCAGACCATAAGAGGGATTTAGATTCTCTAGAATCTGACACCCTCTTCTGGAGTGTCTGAAGACGGCTACAGTGTACTTATATCTAATTAATAAAAAATAAATAAATAAATAAATAAATAAATAAATAAATAAACAATTTTTAAAAAGTATAAGAAATAAAGAAAGACCAGGCAGGCCTGCCATCCTTATCTCTGTCTCTCTGTCTGTCTGTCTGTCTGTCTGATCCACTGGAACTGGAGATGGGCCACCATAAGGTGCTGGTAGTTTATTCCAGGTTCTCTGAAAGAGGAGACAATGCTGTTAATTGTTGAGCCCTCTCAGTGGCCCCACACATCTTTAAATTTTTAGAAGTATATGCGAGGCTGTGTTTATGTACATCATATGCAGACCATAACAGGGATTTAGATTCTCCAGAATCTGACACCCTCTTCTGGAGTGTCTGAAAGCAGCTACAGTGTACATATATCTAATAAATACATAAATAAATATATAAATAAACATTTTTTTAAAAAGGATAAGAAAGAAAGAAAGACCAGGCAGGCCTGCCATCCTTATCACTGTCTGTATGTCTCTCTGTCTGATCCCCCGGAACTGGAGATGGGCCACCATATAGTTGCTGGTAGTTGATCCCAGGTACTCTGGAAGAGGAGACAATGCTGTTAATTGTTGAGCTTTTAGAGTGGCCCCACCCTTCTTTAAATTTTTAGAAGTATATGTGAGGCTGTGTTTATGTACATCATATGCAGACCATAAGAGGGATTTAGATTCTCCAGAATCTGACACCCTCTTCTGGAGTGTCTGAACAGCTACATTGTACTTATATCTAATAAATAAATAAATAAATAAATAAATAAATAAATAAATAAATAAACGAACATTTTTTTAAAAAAAGGATAAGAAAGAAAGAAAAACCAGGCAGGCCTGCCATCCTTATCACTGTCTGTCTGTCTGTCTGTCTGATCCCCTGGAACTGTAGATGTGCCACCTTTTAGGTGCTGGTAGTTGATCCCAGGTTCTCTGGAAGAGGAGACAATGCTGTTAATTGTTGAGTCCTTTCAGTGGCCCCACCTATTTATAATTTTTATACGTATATGTGAGACTGTGTTTATGTACATCATATTCAGACCATAAGAGGGATTTAGATTCTCTAGAATCTGACACCCTCTTCTGGAGTGTCTGAAGACGGCTACAGTGTACTTATATCTAATTAATAAAAAATAAATAAATAAATAAATAAATAAATAAATAAACAATTTTTAAAAAGTATAAGAAATAAAGAAAGACCAGGCAGGCCTGCCATCCTTATCTCTGTCTCTCTGTCTGTCTGTCTGTCTGATCCCCTGGAACTGGAGATGGGCCACCATAAGGTGCTGGTAGTTTATCCCAGGTTCTCTGAAAGAGGAGACAATGCTGTTAATTGTTGAGCCCTCTCAGTGGCCCCACACATCTTTAAATTTTTAGAAGTACATGCAAGGCTGTGTTTATGTACCGAATATGCAGACCATAAGAGGGATTTAGATTCTCCAGAATCTGACACCCTCTTCTGGAGTGTCTGAAGACAGCTACAGTGTACATATATCTAATAAATACATACATAAATATATAAATAAACATTTTTTTAAAAGGATAAGAAAGAAAGAAAGACCAGGCAGGCCTGCCATCCTTATCACTGTCTGTATGTCTGTCTGTCTGATCCCCTGGAACTGGAGATGGGCCACCATATAGTTGCTGGTAGTTGATCCCAGGTACTCTGGAAGAGGAGACAATACTGTTAATTGTTGAGCTTTTAGAGTGGCCCCACCCTTCTTTAAATTTTTAGAAGTATATGTGAGGCTGTGTTTATGTACATCATATGCAGACCATAAGAGGGATTTAGATTCTCCAGAATCTGACACCCTCTTCTGGAGTGTCTGAACAGCTACAGTGTACTTATATCTAATAAATAAATAAATAAATAAATAAATAAATAAATAAACGAACATTTTTTTAAAAAAAGGATAAGAAAGAAAGAAAAACCAGGCAGGCCTGCCATCCTTATCACTGTCTGTCTGTCTGTCTGTCTGATCCCCTGGAACTGTAGATGTGCCACCTTTTAGGTGCTGGTAGTTGATCCCAGGTTCTCTGGAAGAGGAGACAATGCTGTTAATTGTTGAGTCCTTTCAGTGGCCCCACCTATTTATAATTTTTATACGTATATGTGAGACTGTGTTTATGTACATCATATTCAGACCATAAGAGGGATTTAGATTCTCTAGAATCTGACACCCTCTTCTGGAGTGTCTGAAGACGGCTACAGTGTACTTATATCTAATTAATAAAAAATAAATAAATAAATAAATAAATAAATAAACAATTTTTAAAAAGTATAAGAAATAAAGAAAGACCAGGCAGGCCTGCCATCCTTATCTCTGTCTCTCTGTCTGTCTGTCTGTCTGTCTGATCCACTGGAACTGGAGATGGGCCACCATAAGGTGCTGGTAGTTTATTCCAGGTTCTCTGAAAGAGGAGACAATGCTGTTAATTGTTGAGCCCTCTCAGTGGCCCCCCACATCTTTAAATTTTTAGAAGTATATGCGAGGCTGTGTTTATGTACATCATATGCAGACCATAACAGGGATTTAGATTCTCCAGAATCTGACACCCTCTTCTGGAGTGTCTGAAAGCAGCTACAGTGTACATATATCTAATAAATACATAAATAAATATATAAATAAACATTTTTTTAAAAAGGATAAGAAAGAAAGAAAGACCAGGCAGGCCTGCCATCCTTATCACTGTCTGTATGTCTCTCTGTCTGATCCCCCGGAACTGGAGATGGGCCACCATATAGTTGCTGGTAGTTGATCCCAGGTACTCTGGAAGAGGAGACAATGCTGTTAATTGTTGAGCTTTTAGAGTGGCCCCACCCTTCTTTAAATTTTTAGAAGTATATGTGAGGCTGTGTTTATGTACATCATATGCATACCATAAGTGGGATTTAGATTCTCCAGAATATGACACCCTCTTCTGGAGTGTCTGAACAGCTACAGTGTACTTATATTTAATAATAAATAAATAAATAAATAAATAAATAAATAAACATTTTTTTTAAAAAAGGATAAGAAAGAAAGACCAGGCAGGCCTGCCATCCTTATCACTGTCTGTCTCTCTGTCTGTCTGATCCCCTGGAACTGGAGATGGGCCACCTTTTAGGTGCTGGTAGTTGATCCCAGGTTCTCTGGAAGAGGAGACAATGCTGTTAATTGTTGAGTCCTTTCAGTGGCCCCACCTATTTATAATTTTTAGAAGTATATGTGAGGCTGTATTTATGTACATCATATTCAGACCATAAGAGGGATTTAGATTCTCTAGAATCTGACACCCTCTTCTGGAGTGTCTGAAGACGGCTACAGTGTACTTATATCTAATAAATACATAATAAATAAATAAATAAATAAATAAATAAATAAATAAAATATAAACATTTTTTTAAAATATAAGAAATAAAGAAAGACCAGGCAGGCCTGCCATCCATATCTCTGTCTCTCTGTCTGCCTGTCTGTCTGATCCCCTGGAACTGGAGATGGGCCACCATAAGGTGCTGGTAGTTTATCCCAGGTTCTCTGAAAGAGGAGACAATGCTGTTAATTGTTGAGCCCTCTCAGTGGCCCCACACATCTTTAAATTTTTAGAAGTACATGCAAGGCTGTGTTTATGTACCGAATATGCAGACCATAAGAGGGATTTAGATTCTCCAGAATCTGACACCCTCTTCTGGAGTGTCTGAAGACAGCTACAGTGTACATATATCTAATAAATACATACATAAATATATAAATAAACATTTTTTTAAAAGGATAAGAAAGAAAGAAAGACCAGGCAGGCCTGCCATCCTTATCACTGTCTGTATGTCTGTCTGTCTGATCCCCTGGAACTGGAGATGGGCCACCATATAGTTGCTGGTAGTTGATCCCAGGTACTTTGGAAGAGGAGACAATGCTGTTATTTGTTGAGCTTTTAGAGTGGCCCCACCCTTCTTTAAATTTTTAGAAGTATATGTGAGGCTGTGTTTATGTACATCATATGCAGACCATAAGAGGGATTTAGATTCTCCAGAATCTGACACCCTCTTCTGGTGTGTCTGAACAGCTACAGTGTACTTATATCTAATAAATAAATAAATAAATAAATAAATAAATAAATAAATAAACGAACATTTTTTTAAAAAAAGGATAAGAAAGAAAGAAAGACCAGGCAGGCCTGCCATCCTTATCACTGTCTGTCTGTCTGTCTGTCTGTACCCCTGGAACTGTAGATGTGCCACCTTTTAGGTGCTGGTAGTTGATCCCAGGTTCTCTGGAAGAGGAGACAATGCTGTTAATTGTTGAGTCCTTTCAGTGGCCCCACCTATTTATAATTTTTAGACGTATATGTGAGGCTGTGTTTATGTACATCATATTCAGACCATAAGAGGGATTTAGATTCTCTAGAATCTGACACCCTCTTCTGGAGTGTCTGAAGACGGCTACAGTGTACTTATATCTAATTAATAAATAAATAAATAAATAAATAAATAAACAATTTTTAAAATGTATAAGAAATAAAGAAAGACCAGGCAGGCCTGCCATCCTTATCTCTGTCTCTCTGTCTGTCTGTCTGTCTTTCTGATCCACTGGAACTAGAGATGGGCCACCATAAGGTGCTGGTAGTTTATTCCAGGTTCTCTGAAAGAGGAGACAATGCTGTTAATTGTTGAGCCCTCTCAGTGGCCCCCCACATCTTTAAATTTTTAGAAGTATATGCGAGGCTGTGTTTATGTACATCATATGCAGACCATAACAGGGATTTAGATTCTCCAGAATCTGACACCCTCTTCTGGAGTGTCTGAAAGCAGCTACAGTGTACATATATCTAATAAATACATAAATAAATATATAAATAAACATTTTTTTAAAAAGGATAAGAAAGAAAGAAAGACCAGGCAGGCCTGCCATCCTTATCACTGTCTGTATGTCTCTCTGTCTGATCCCCTGGAACTGGAGATGGGCCACCATATAGTTGCTGGTAGTTGATCCCAGGTACTCTGGAAGAGGAGACAATGCTGTTAATTGTTGAGCTTTTAGAGTGGCCCCACCCTTCTTTAAATTTTTAGAAGTATATGTGAGGCTGTGTTTATGTACATCATATGCATACCATAAGTGGGATTTAGATTCTCCAGAATATGACACGCTCTTCTGGAGTGTCTGAACAGCTACAGTGTACTTATATTTAATAATAAATAAATAAATAAATAAATAAATAAATAAATAAATAAACATTTTTTTTAAAAAAGGATAAGAAAGAAAGACCAGGCAGGCCTGCCATCCTTATCACTGTCTGTCTCTCTGTCTGTCTGATCCCCTGGAACTGGAGATGGGCCACCTTTTAGGTGCTGGTAGTTGATCCCAGGTTCTCTGGAAGAGGAGACAATGCTGTTAATTGTTGAGTGCTTTCAGTGGCCCCACATATTTATAATTTTTAGAAGTATATGTGAGGCTGTGTTTATGTACATCATATTCAGACCATAAGAGGGATTTAGATTCTCTAGAATCTGACACCCTCTTCTGGAGTGTCTGAAGACGGCTACAGTGTACTTATATCTAATAAATAAATAAATAAATAAATAAATAAATAAATAAATAAACATTTTTTAAAAAGTATAAGAAATAAAGAAAGACCAGGCAGGCCTGCCATCCTTATCTCTGTCTCTCCGTCTGTCTGTCTGTCTGTCTGATCCACTGGAACTGGAGATGGGCCACCATAAGGTGCTGGTAGTTTATCCCAGGTTTCTGAAAGAGGAGACAATGCTGTTACTTGTTGAGCCCTCTCATTGGCCCCACACATCTTTAAATTTTTAGAAGTATATGTGAGGCTGTGTTTATGTACATCATATGCAGACCATAAGAGGGATTTAGATTCTCCAGAATCTGACACCCTCTTCTGGGGTGTCTGAAGACAGCTACAGTGTACTTATATCTAATAAATACATAAATAAATATATAAATAAACATTTTTTTAAAAAGGATAAGAAAGAAAGAAAGACCAGGCAGGCCTGCCATCCTTATCACTGTCTGTATGTCTGTCTGTCTGATCCCCTGGAACTGGAGATGGGCCACCATATAGTTGCTGGTAGCTGATCCCAAGTACTCTAGAAGAGGAGACAATGCTGTTAATTGTTGAGCTTTTAGAGTGCTCCAACGCTTCTTTAAATTTTTAGAATTATATGTGAGGCTGTGTTTATGTACATCATATGCAGACCATAAGAGAGATTTAGATTCTCCAGAATCTGACACACTCTTCTGGAGTGTCTGAACAGCTACAGTGTACTTATATCTAATAATAAATAAATAAATAAATAAATAAATAAACATTTTTTAAAAAAAGGATAAGAAAGAAAGAAAGACCAGGCAGGCCTGCCATCCTTATCACTGTCTGTCTGTCTGTCTGTCTGATCCCCTGGAACTGGAGATGAGCCACCTTTTAGGTGCTGGTAGTTGATCCCAGGTTCTCTGGAAGAGGAGACAATGCTGTTAATTGTTGAGTCCTTTCAGTGGCCCCACCTATTTATAATTTTTAGACGTATATGTGAGGCTGTGTTTATGTACATCATATTCAGACCATAAGAGGGATTTAGATTCTCTAGAATCTGACACCCTCTTCTGGAGTGTCTGAAGACGGCTACAATGTACTTATATCTAATAAATACATAAATAAATAAATATATAAATAAACATTTTTAAAAAGTATAAGAAATAAAGAAAGACCAGGCAGACCTGCCATCCTTATCTCTGTCTCTCTGTCTGTCTGTCTGTCTGTCTGATCCACTGGAACTGGAGATGGGCCACCATAAGGTGCTGGTAGTTTATCCCAGGTTCTCTGAAAGAGGAGACAATGCTGTTAATTGTTGAGCCCTCTCAGTGGCCCCACACATCTTTAAATTTTTAGAAGTATATGTGAGGCTCTGTTTATGTACATCATATGCAGACCATAAGAGGGATTTAGATTCATCAGAATCTGACACCCTCTTCTGGAGTGTCTGAAGACAGCTACAGTGTACTTATATCTAATAAATACATAAATAAATAAATAAATAAACATTTTTTTAAAAAGGATAAAAAAGAAAGAAAGACTAGGCAGGCCTGCCATCCTTATCACTGTCTGTATGTCTGTCTGTCTGATCCCTTGGAACTGGAGATGGACCACCATATAGTTGCTGGTAGTTGATCCCAGGTACTCTGGAAGAGGAGAAAATGCTGTTAATTGTTGAGCTTTTAGAGTGGCCCCACCCTTCTTTAAATTTTTAGAAGTATATGTGAGGCTGTGTTTATGTACATCATATGCAGTAAATAAGAGGGATTTAGATTCTCCAGAATATGACACCCTCTTCTGAAGTGTCTGAAGACAGCTACAGTGTACTTATATCTAATAAATATATATATAAATAAATAAACATTTTTAAAATGTATAAGAAGAAAGAAAAACCAGGCAGGCCTGCAATCCTTGTCTGTCTGTCTGTATGTATGTCTGTCTGATCCCCTGGAACTGGACATGGGCCACAATATAGGTGCTGGTAGTTGATCCCTGGTCCTCTGGAAGAGGAGACAATGCTGTTAATTGTTGAGCCCTTTCAGTGGCCCCAACCATCTTTAAATTTTTAGAAGTATATGTGAGGCTGTGTTTATGTACATCATATGCAGACCATAAGAGGGATATAGATTATCCAGAATCTGACACCCTCTTCTGGAGAGTCTGAGGACAGCTACAGTGTACTTATATCTAATAAATACATAAATAAATAAATTAATTAATTAATGAATAAATAAATAAATAAACAATTTTAAAAAGGATAAGAAAGAAAGAAAAATCAGGCAGGACTGCCATCCTTATCTCTGTCTGTCTGTCTGTCTGTCTGATCCCCTGCAACTTGAGATGGGCCACCACATAGTTGTTGATAGTTGATCCCACGTTCTCTGTAAGAGGAGACAATGGTGTTAATTGTTGAGCCCTTTCAGTGGGCCCACCCATCTTTAAATTTTTAGAAGTATATGTGAGGCTGTGTTTATGTACATCATATGCAGACCATAAGAGGGATTTAGATTCTCCAGAATCTGACACCCTCTTCTGGAGTGTCTGAACAGCTACAGTGTACTTATATCTAATAATAAATAAATAAATAAATGAATAAATAAATAAATAAATAAATAAACATTTTTTTAAAAAAGGATAAGAAAGAAAGAAAGACCAGGCAGGCCTGCCATCCTTATCACTGTCTGTCTGTCTGTCTGTCTGATCCCCTGGAACTGGAGATGGGCCACCTTTTAGGTGCTGGTAGTTGATCCCAGGTTCTCTGGAAGAGGAGACAATGCTGTTAATTGTTGAGTGCTTTCAGTGGCCCCACATATTTATAATTTTTAGAAGTATATGTGAGGCTGTGTTTATGTACATCATATTCAGACCATAAGAGGGATTTAGATTCTCTAGAATCTGACACCCTCTTCTGGAGTGTCTGAAGACGGCTACAGTGTACTTATATCTAATAAATAAATAAATAAATAAATAAATAAATAAATAAATAAACATTTTTTAAAAAGTATAAGAAATAAAGAAAGACCAGGCAGGCCTGCCATCCTTATCTCTGTCTCTCTGTCTGTCTGTCTGTCTGTCTGATCCACTGGAACTGGAGATGGGCCACCATAAGGTGCTGGTAGTTTATCCCAGGTTTCTGAAAGAGGAGACAATGCTGTTACTTGTTGAGCCCTCTCATTGGACCCACACATCTTTAAATTTTTAGAAGTATATGTGAGGCTGTGTTTATGTACATCATATGCAGACCATAAGAGGGATTTAGATTCTCCAGAATCTGACACCCTCTTCTGGGGTGTCTGAAGACAGCTACAGTGTACTTATATCTAATAAATACATAAATAAATATATAAATAAATATTTTTTTAAAAAGGATAAGAAAGAAAGAAAGACCAGGCAGGCCTGCCATCCTTATCACTGTCTGTATGTCTGTCTGTCTGATCCCCTGGAACTGGAGATGGGCCACCATATAGTTGCTGGTAGCTGATCCCAAGTACTCTAGAAGAGGAGACAATGCTGTTAATTGTTGAGCTTTTAGAGTGCTCCAACCCTTCTTTAAATTTTTAGAATTATATGTGAGGCTGTGTTTATGTACATCATATGCAGACCATAAGAGAGATTTAGATTCTCCAGAATCTGACACCCTCTTCTGGAGTGTCTGAACAGCTACAGTGTACTTATATCTAATAATAAATAAATAAATAAATAAATAAATAAATAAATAAATAAATAAACATTTTTTAAAAAAAGGATAAGAAAGAAAGAAAGACCAGGCAGGCCTGCCATCCTTATCACTGTCTGTCTGTCTGTCTGTCTGATCCCCTGGAACTGGAGATGAGCCACCTTTTAGGTGCTGGTAGTTGATCCCAGGTTCTCTGGAAGAGGAGACAATGCTGTTAATTGTTGAGTCCTTTCAGTGGCCCCACCTATTTATAATTTTTAGACGTATATGTGAGGCTGTGTTTATGTACATCATATTCAGACCATAAGAGGGATTTAGATTCTCTAGAATCTGACACCCTCTTCTGGAGTGTCTGAAGACGGCTACAATGTACTTATATCTAATAAATACATAAATAAATAAATATATAAATAAACATTTTTTAAAAAGTATAAGAAATAAAGAAAGACCAGGCAGACCTGCCATCCTTATCTCTGTCTCTCTGTCTGTCTGTCTGTCTGTCTGATCCACTGGAACTGGAGATGGGCCACCATAAGGTGCTGGTAGTTTATCCCAGGTTCTCTGAAAGAGGAGACAATGCTGTTAATTGTTGAGCCCTCTCAGTGGCCCCACACATCTTTAAATTTTTAGAAGTATATGTGAGGCTCTGTTTATGTACATCATATGCAGACCATAAGAGGGATTTAGATTCATCAGAATCTGACACCCTCTTCTGGAGTGTCTGAAGACAGCTACAGTGTACTTATATCTAATAAATACATAAATAAATAAATAAATAAACATTTTTTTAAAAAGGATAAAAAAGAAAGAAAGACTAGGCAGGCCTGCCATCCATATCACTGTCTGTATGTCTGTCTGTCTGATCCCTTGGAACTGGAGATGGACCACCATATAGTTGCTGGTAGTTGATCCCAGGTACTCTGGAAGAGGAGACAATGCTGTTAATTGTTGAGCTTTTAGAGTGGCCCCACCCTTCTTTAAATTTTTAGAAGTATATGTGAGGCTGTGTTTATGTACATCATATGCAGTAAATAAGAGGGATTTAGATTCTCCAGAATATGACACCCTCTTCTGAAGTGTCTGAAGACAGCTACAGTGTACTTATATCTAATAAATATATATATAAATAAATAAACATTTTTAAAATGTATAAGAAGAAAGAAAAACCAGGCAGGCCTGCAATCCTTGCCTGTCTGTCTGTATGTATGTCTGTCTGATTCCCTGGAACTGGAGATGGGCCACAATATAGGTGCTGGTAGTTGATCCCAGGTCCTCTGGAAGAGGAGACAATGCTGTTAATTGTTGAGCCCTTTCAGTGGCCCCAACCATCTTTAAATTTTTAGAAGTATATGTGAGGCTGTGTTTATGTACATCATATGCAGACCATAAGAGGGATATAGATTATCCAGAATCTGACACCCTCTTCTGGAGAGTCTGAGGACAGCTACAGTGTACTTATATCTAATAAATACATAAATAAATAAATAAATTAATTAATGAATAAATAAATAAATAAACAATTTTAAAAAGGATAAGAAAGAAAGAAAAATCAGGCAGGACTGCCATCCTTATCTCTGTCTGTCTGTCTGTCTGTCTGATCCCCTGCAACTTGAGATGGGCCACCACATAGTTGTTGATAGTTGATCCCACGTTCTCTGTAAGAGGAGACAATGGTGTTAATTGTTGAGCCCTTTCAGTGGGCCCACCCATCTTTAAATTTTTAGAAGTATATGTGAGGCTGTGTTTATGTACATCATATGCAGACCATAAGAGGGATTTAGATTCTCCAGAATCTGACACCCTCTTCTGGAGTGTCTGAACAGCTACAGTGTACTTATATCTAATAATAAATAAATAAATAAATAAATAAATAAATAAATAAATAAACAAACATTTTTTTAAAAAGGATAAGAAAGAAAGAAAGACCAGGCAGGCCTGCCATCCTTATCACTGTCTGTCTGTCTGTCTGTCTGATCCCCTGGAACTGGAGATGGGCCACCTTTTAGGTGCTGGTAGTTGATCCCAGGTTCTCTGGAAGAGGAGACAATGCTGTTAATTGTTGAGTCCTTTCAGTGGCCCCACCTATTTATAATTTTTAGACGTATATGTGAGGCTGTGTTTATGTACATCATATTCAGACCATAAGAGGGATTTAGATTCTCTAGAATCTGACACCCTCTTCTGGAGTGTCTGAAGACGGCTACAGTGTACTTATATCTAATAAATACATAAATAAATAAATAAATAAATAAATAAATAAATAAATAAATAAATAAACAATTTTTAAAAAGTATAAGAAATAAAGAAAGACCAGGCAGGCCTGCCATCCTTATCTCTGTCTCTCTGTCTGTCTGTCTGTCTGTCTGATCCACTGGAACTGGAGATGGGCCACCATAAGGTGCTGGTAGTTTATCCCAGGTTCTCTGAAAGAGGAGACAATGCTGTTAATTGTTGAGCCCTCTCAGTGGCCCCACACATCTTTAAATTTTTAGAAGTATATGCGAGGCTGTGTTTATGTACATCATATGCAGACCATAACAGGGATTTAGATTCTCCAGAATCTGACACCCTCTTCTGGAGTGTCTGAAAGCAGCTACAGTGTACATATATCTAATAAATACATAAATAAATATATAAATAAACATTTTTTTAAAAAGGATAAGAAAGAAAGAAAGACCAGGCAGGCCTGCCATCCTTATCACTGTCTGTATGTCATTCTGTCTGATCCCCTGGAACTGGAGATGGGCCACCATATAGTTGCTGGTAGTTGATCCTAGGTACTCTGGAAGAGGAGACAATGCTGTTAATTGTTGAGCTTTTAGAGTGGCCCCACCCTTCTTTAAATTTTTAGAAGTATATGTGAGGCTGTGTTTATGTACATCATATGCATACCATAAGTGGGATTTAGATTCTCCAGAATATGATACCCTCTTCTGAGTGTCTGAACAGCTACAGTGTACTTATATCTAATAATAAATAAATAAATAAATAAATAAATAAATAAATAAATAAACATTTTTTTTTAAAAAGGATAAGAAAGAAAGACCAGGCAGGCCTGCCATCCTTATCACTGTCTGTCTCTCTGTCTGTCTGATCCCCTGGAACTGGAGATGGGCCAACTTTTAGGTGCTGGTAGTTGATCCCAGGTTCTCTGGAAGAGGAGACAATGCTGTTAATTGTTGAATCCTTTCAGTGGCCCCACCTATTTATAATTTTTAGAAGTATATGTGAGGCTGTGTTTATGTACATCATATTCAGACCATAAGAGGGATTTAGATTCTCTAGAATCTGACACCCTCTTCTGGAGTGTCTGAAGACGGCTACAATGTACTTATATCTAATAAATACATAAATAAATAAATAAATAAATAAATAAATAAATAAACATTTTTTAAAAAGTATAAGAAATAAAGTAAGACCAGGCAGACCTGCAATCCTTATCTCTGTCTCTCTGTCTGTCTGTCTGTCTGTCTGATCCACTGGAACTGGAGATGGGCCACCATAAGGTGCTGGTAGTTTATCCCAGGTTCTCTAAAAGAGGAGACAATGCTGTTAATTGTTGAGCTTTTAGAGTGGCCCCACCCTTCTTTAAATTTTTAGAAGTATATGTGAGGCTGTGTTTATGTACATCATATGCAGTCCATAAGAGGGATTTAGATTCTCCAGAATATGACACCCTCTTCTGAAGTGTCTGAAGACAGCTACAGTGTACTTATATCTAATAAATATATATATAAATAAATAAACATTTTTAAAATGTATAAGAAGAAAGAAAAACCAGGCAGGCCTGCAATCCTTGTCTGTCTGTCTGTATGTATGTCTGTCTGATCCCCTGGAACTGGAGATGGGCCACAATATAGGTGCTGGTAGTTGATCCCAGGTCCTCTGGAAGAGGAGACAATGCTGTTAATTGTTGAGCACTTTCAGTGGCCCCAACCATCTTTAAATTTTTAGAAATATATGTGAGGCTGTGTTTATGTACATCATATGCAGACCATAAGAGAGATATAGATTATCCAGAATCTGACACCCTCTTCTGGAGAGTCTGAAGACAGCTACAGTGTACTTATATCTAATAAATAAATAAATAAAAAAATAAATTAATTAATTAATTAATTAATGAATAAATAAATAAATAAACAATTTTAAAAAGGATAAGAAAGAAAGAAAAATCAGGCAGGCCTGCCATCCTTATCTCTGTCTGTCTGTCTGTCTGTCTGATCCCCTGCAACTTGAGATGGGCCACCACATAGTTGCTGGTAGTTGATCCCATGTTCTCTGGAAGAGGAGACAATGGTGTTAATTGTTGAGCCCTTTCAGTGGGCCCACCCATCTTTAAATTTTTAGAAGTATATGTGAGGCTCTGTTTATGTACATCATATGCAGACCATAAGAGGGATTTAGATTCTCCAGAATCTGACACCCTCTTCTGGAGTGTCTGAAAGCACCTACAGTGTACATATATCTAATAAATACATAAATAAATATATAAATAAACATTTTTTTAAAAAGGATAAGAAAGAAAGAAAGACCAGGCAGGCCTGCCATCCTTATCACTGTCTGTATGTCTCTCTGTCTGATCCCCTGGAACTGGAGATGGGCCACCATATAGTTGCTGGTAGTTGATCCCAAGTACTCTGGAAGAGGAGACAATGCTGTTAATTGTTGAGCTTTTAGAGTGGCCAAACCCTTCTTTAAATTTTTAGAATTATATGTGAGGCTGTGTTTATGTACATCATATGCAGACCATAAGAGGGATTTAGATTCTCCAGAATCTGACACCCTCTTCTGGAGTGTCTGAACAGCTACAGTGTACTTATATCTAATAATAAATAAATAAATAAATAAATAAATAAATAAATAAATAAACATTTTTTTTAAAAAAGGATAAGAAAGAAAGAAAGACCAGGCAGGCCTGCCATCCTTATCACTGTCTGTCTGTCTGTCTATCTGATCCCCTGGAACTGGAGATGGGCCACCTTTTAGGTGCTGGTAGTTGATCCCAGGTTCTCTGGAAGAGGAGACAATGCTGTTAATTGTTGAGTCATTTCAGTGGCCCCACCTATTTATAATTTTTAGAAGTATATGTGAGGCTGTGATTATGTACATCATATTCAGACCATAAGAGGGATTTAGATTCTCTAGAATCTGACACCCTCTTCTGGAGTGTCTGAAGACGGCTACAGTGTACTTATATCTAATAAATACATAAATAAATAAATAAATAAATAAATAAACATTTTTTAAAAAGTATAAGAAATAAAGAAAGACCAGGCAGACCTGCCATCCTTATCTCTGTCTCTCTGTCTCTCTGTCTGTCTGTCTGATCCACTGGAACTGGAGATGGGCCACCATAAGGTGCTGGTAGTTTATCCCAGGTTCTCTGAAAGAGGAGACAATGCTGTTAATTGTTGAGCCCTCTCAGTGGCCCCACACATCTTTAAATTTTTAGAAGTATATGTGAGGCTTTGTTTATGTACATCATATACAGACCATAAGAGGGATTTAGATTCTCCAGAATCTGACACCCTCTTCTGGAGTGTCTGAAGACAGCTACAGTGTACTTATATCTAATAAATACATAAATAAATATATAAATAAACATTTTTTTAAAAAGGATAAGAAAGAAAGAAAGACCAGGCAGGCCTGCCATCCTTATCACTGTCTGTATGTCTGTCTGTCTGATCCTCTGGAACTGGAGATGAACCACCTTATAGTTGCTGGTAGTTGATCCCAGGTACTCTGGAAGAGGAGACAATGCTGTTAATTGTTGAGCTTTTAGAGTGGCCCCACCCTTTTTTAAATTTTTAGAAGTATATGTGAGGCTGTGTTTATGTACATCATATGCAGTCCATAAGAGGGATTTAGATTCTCCAGAATATGACACCCTCTTCTGAAGTGTCTGAAGACAGCTACAGTGTACTTATATCTAATAAATATATATATAAATAAATAAACATTTTTAAAATGTATAAGAAGAAAGAAAAACCAGGCAGGCCTGCAATCCTTGTCTGTCTGTCTGTATGTCTGTCTGTCTGATCGCCTGGAACTGGAGATGGGCCACAATATAGTTGCTGGTAGTTGATCCCAGGTCCTCTGGAAGAAGAGACAATGCTGTTAATTGTTGAGCCCTTTCAGTGGCTCCACCTATCTTTAAATTTTTAGAAGTATATGTTAGGCTGTGTTTACGTACATCATATGCAGACCATAAGAGGGATTTAGATTCTCCAGAATCTGACACCCACTTCTGGAGTGTCTGAAGACAACTACAGTGTACTTATATCTAATAAATACATACATAAATAAATAAATAAATAAATAAATAAATAAATAAATAAATAAACATTATTTTAAAAGGATAAGAAAGAAAGAAAAACCAGGCAGGTCTGCCCTCCTTATGTCTGTCTGTCTGTCTGTCTGTCTGATCCCCTGGAACTGGTGATGGGCCACCTTTTAGGTGCTGGTAGTTGATCCCAGGTTCTCTGGAAGAGGAGACAATGCTGTTAATTGTTGAGTCCTTTCAGTGGCCCCACCTATTTTTAAATATTTAGAGGTATATTTGAGGCTGTGTTTATGTACATCATATTCAGACCATAAGAGGGATTTAGATTCTCTAGAATCTGACACCCTCTTCTGGAGTGTCTGAAGACGGCTACAATGTACTTATATCTAATAAATACATAAATAAATAAATAAATAAATAAACATTTTTTAAAAAGTATAAGAAATAAAGAAAGACCAGGCAGGCCTGCCATCCATATCTCTGTCTCTCTGTCTGTCTGTCTGTCTGATCCTCTGGAACTGGAGATGGGCCACCATAAGGTGCTGGTAGTTTATCCCAGGTTCTCTGAAAGAGGAGACAATGCTGTTAATTGTTGAGCCCTCTCAGTGGCCCCACACATCTTTAAATTTTTAGAAGTATATGCGAGGCTGTGTTTATGTACCGAATATGCAGACCATAAGAGGGATTTAGATTCTCCAGAATCTGACACCCTCTTCTGGAGTGTCTGAAGACAGCTACAGTGTACATATGTCTAATAAATACATAAATAAATATATAAATAAACATTTTTTTAAAAAGGATAAGAAAGAAAGAAAGACCAGGCAGGCCTGCCATCCTTATCACTGTCTGTATGTCTGTCTGTCTGATCCCCTGGAACTGGAGATGGGCCACCATATAGTTGCTGGTAGTTGATCCCAGGTACTCTGGAAGAGGAGACAATGCTGTTAATTGTTGAGCTTTTAGAGTGGCCCCAACCTTCTTTAAATTTTTAGAAGTATATGTGAGGCTGTGTTTATGTACATCATATGCAGACCATAAGAGGGATTTAGATTCTCCAGAATCTGACACCCTCTTCTGGGTTGTCTGAAAGCAGCTACAGTATACATATATCTAATAAATACATAAATAAATATATAAATAAGCATTTTTTAAAAAAGAATAAGAAAGAAAGAAAGACCAGGCAGGCCTGCCATCCTTATCACTGTCTGTATGTCTGTCTGTGTGATCCCCTGGAACTGGAGATGGGCCACCATATAGTTGCTGGTAGTTGATCCCAGGTACTCTGGAAGAGGAGACAATGCTGTTAATTGTTGAGCTTTTAGAGTGGCCCCACCCTTCTTTAAATTTTTAGAAATATATGTGAGGCTGTGTTTATGTACATCATATGCAGACCATAAGAGGGATTTAGATTCTCCAGAATATGACACCCTCTTCTGAAGTGTCTGAAGACAGCTACAGTGTACTTATATCTAATAAATATATATATAAATAAATAAACATTTTTAAAATGTATAAGAAAGAAAGAAAAACCAGGCAGGCCTGCAATCCTTGTCTGTCTGTGTGTATATATGACTGTCTGATCGCCTGGAACTGGAGATGGGCCACAATATAGTTGCTGGTAGTTGATCCCTGGTCCTCTGGAAGAGAAGACAATGCTGTTAATTGTTGAGCCCTTTCAGTGGCCCCAACCATCTTTAAATTTTTAGAAGTATATGTGAGGCTGTGTTTATGTACATCATATGCAGACCATAAGAGGGATATAGATTCTCCAGAATCTGACACCCTTTTCTGGAGAGTCTGAAGACAACTACAGTGTACTTATATCTAATAAATAAATAAATAAATAAATAAATAAACATTTTTTAAAAGTATAAGAAAGAAAGAAAGACCAGGCAGGCCTCCATCCTTATCTCTGTCTGTCTGTCTGTCTGTCTGATACCCTAAAACTGGAGATGGGCCACCATATAGTTGCTGGTAGTTTATCTAAGGTTCTCTGGAAGAGGAGACAATGCTGTTAATTGTTGAGCCCTTTCAGTGGCCCCACCCATCTTTAAATTTTTAGAAGTATATGCAAGGCTGTGTTTATGTACCGAATATGCAGACCTTAAGAGGGATTTAGATTCTCCAGAATCTGACACCCTCTTTTGGAGTGTCTGAAGACAGCTACAGTGTACTTATGTCTAATAAATTCATAAATAAACAAATAAACATTTTTAAAAAAGGATAATAAAGAAAGAGAGACCAGGCAGGCCTGTCATCCTTGTCTGTCTGTCTGTCTGTCTGATCCCCTGGAACTGGAGATGGGCCACCATATAATTGCTGGTAGTTGATCCCAGGTTCTCTGGAAGAGGAGTCAGTGCTGTTAATTGTTGAGCCCTTTCAGTGGCCCCACCCATCTTTAAATTTTTAGAAGTATATGTGAGGCTGTGTTCATATACATCATATGCAGACCATAAGAGGGATATAGATTCTCCAGAATCTGACACCCTCTTCGGGAGTGTTTGAAGACAGCTACAGTGTACTTATATCTAATAAATACATACTTAAATTAATAAACATTTTTTTAAAAGGATAAGAAAGAAGGAAAGACAAGGTAGGCCTGCCATCCTTAACTCTATCTGTCTGTATGTCTGTCTGTCTGTCTGATCCCCTGGAACTGGAGATTGGCCACCATATAGTTGCTGGTAGTTGATCCCAGGTTCTCTATAAGAGGAGACAATGCTGTTAATTGTTGATCCCTTTCATTGGACCCACACATATTTAAATTTTTAGATGTAAATGTGAGGCTGTGTGTATGTAAATCATATGCAGACCATAAGAGGGATATAGATTCTCCAGAATCTGACACCCTCTTCTGGAGTGTCTGAAGACAGCTACAGTGTAAGTATATCTAATAAATACATAAATAAATAAATAAATAAATAAATAAATAAACAAACATTTTTTAAAAGGGATAAGAAAGAAAGAAAAACCAGGCAGGCCTGCCATCTTTGTCTGTCTTTCTCTCTGTCTGTCTGTCTTGCCTAGCCCCTTGAGTAGCCTAGCCTAGTCCCTTGCCTTGACTAGCCCAGCCCATTGCCTAGCCTAGCCTAGCCCAGCCCTGCCTTGCCTAGCCCTGCCTATCCCTGTCTTTAACCAGGCTGGCCTCGAACTCAGAAACTGACTGCCTCTGCCTCCAGAGTGCTCTCATCAAGAGCTTGAGCCACCACTGACTGTTGGGTTTTCTAAGTCTTACATAGGTATGGTCTGTTTCTCAGCTGTGAAACCCTAATTAACACATGTAGTCTGTCCTAGGTCAGCCATAGCTACAGACTGAGGCCTTTTCTAAAACAAAACAAAAGAAAACAAAAAATAGAAATAATAAAATAAATAAATTAAGCAACCACATGATATCTTTTCTTTCTTTCAATGATACTCAGAGCTTGAAGCAGTTCACCCATGAGACCTCAGCTCCGGACATTGAGGCTCTTTCCCTAACAAGTATTATGGCTGAACCTGAGGGGTTCTACTGCTGATTTGGGTCCCCCACTTTAAAAAAATAGTTGTTTTCAAAGGCTGCAGGTTCTTAGCCCTGTTCCTTGTTACAGTTGAGTCACAGCCCTGAAAGTTCAGTGGTAGTTAAAGGCACTGAGAAGGGCTTCCTATAGACATCAAAGACCAAGTCTTTGTTTTTAAAAAGTTAATCTGGATTCCCCCACACCCTGGCATCCTTAGAATTCCTAGAAAGGAAGGCAGGGACCTGGGCAGAAGGGTGCAAGGCTACTGGTGTTTGTAAGTGGTAACAGAAAGCTTTCTCTTGTTGGTACCCTACCCCAAGTTACACTGTCACTTCTTTTTCCTAGTAATTGTTTTGTCGGTTTGTATTCTCAACATAGACCCTTTTCCTTCCTAACCTTGGCTGTCCTGAACCTTACTGTCCTTGAACTCAGTGATTTGCCTGTCTTGCTGGGATGAAACTATGAGCTACCATCCAGAAGGAAGCACCCTGCTGAGGTTAGATTGGGGTCTCTTCCATTTTCCTCTATGAACATGCATATGGCAGGCCTGATCTTTCTTTTTTACTTTTCCTTTTCTTTTTAAAGATTTATTTATTTATTATATTTAAGTATGCTGTAGCTATCTTCAGACAGTCCAGAAGAGGGTGTCAGATTCTGAAGAATCTAAATCATTCTTATTGTCTGCATATGATGTATATAAACACAGCCTCACATATACTCAAAAAAAAAAAAGAAAAAGAAAGATGTGGCTACAGAGAGGGCTCAACAATTAAGAGCATTGTCTCCTCTTCCAGAGAACCTGTGCTCAATTACCAGTATTATATATGGTGGCCCATCTCCAGTTCCAGGGGATCTAATACTCTGTTCTGGAGTCTGTGGGCACAGCATACACATGCAAAACATTCTTACACAATCATTGAGAGAGGAGAGAGAGGGGTTGAGAGAGAGGGGAGGTAATCATACCTCCTGACGAGTTTGAAGACCTGAGCTTCATCACTCACACAAATAAATAAATGCAAAATATTTTTTTATAAATAAACTCTGCCATTGCCCTTTAAAAATTCCTAGAAAACAAGTTTTATAAGCAACAGTTATATTTACTATATCTAAAGGACAGTCATGAGCATATTCAATAAATAGAAAAAGGCCTGTTAGTCTTAGAAATGGAAAAGACAAACCAAGGAAGGTTTGCAATTACATAATGAGGCAGCTCAGCCCAGCTCTAATGTTGGAAATAAGACTCGAGAATAGGATACACCTGAAGACAGCCAGCCATTGTTTTTTGTTTTGGAGGCTGAAAGGATACACCTGAAGACAGCCAATGCTGTGTGATGGTGATCTGGTATTTTTTTTTTAATTTTTAAAAACTTTAACACTTTTTATAAAACTTTTATAAAAACTTTTTATTATAAACTTTCCTTTCTTTCTTTCCTCACCCTAGCCCCTACCCTAGCCCTGTCTTTCACCAGGGTGGCCTCAAACTCAGAAACTGACTGCCTCTGCCTACAGAGTGCTCTCATTAAGAGCTTGAGCCACCACTGAATGTAGGGTTTTCTAAGCCTTACCTTGCTCTTGGTGTCTGTTATCAGCTGTGAAACCCTAATTAACACAAGTAGGCAGTCCTGGGTCAGCCAGAGCTACAGACTGAGGACTTCTCTAAAAACAAATAAAATAAAACAAAACAATAAATAGAAATAATAAAATACATAAATTAAGCAACCACAGCATAGCTTTTCTCTATCTAGGTGGTACTCAGAAATTCCAGAAGTTGGCCTGTGACACCTCAGCTCAGTATATGTGAGGCTGTGTTTATGTACATCATATGCAAACCATAAGAGGGATTTATATTACCAGAATCTGACACCCTCCTCTGGAGTGTCTAAAGAAAGCTACAGTGTACTTATATCTAAGAAATACATAAATAAATAAATAAATAAATAAATAAATAAATAAATAAAATATTTTTTAAAAAGGATAAGAAAGAAAGAAAGACCAGGCAGGCCTGCCATCCTTATCTCTGTCTGCCTGTCTGTCTGATCCCCTGGAACTGGAGATGGGCCACCTTGTAGGTGCTGGTAGTTGATCCCACGTTCTCTGGAAGAGGAGACAATGCTGTTAATTGTTGAGCCCTTTCAGTGGCCCCACCCAATTTTAATTTTTAGAAGTATATGTGAGGCCGTGTTTATGTACATCATATTCAAATCATAAGAGGGATTTAGATTCTCCAGAATCTGACACCCTCTTCTAGAGTGTCTGAAGACGGCTACAGTGTACTTATATCTAATAAATAAATAAATAAATAAATAAATAAATAAATAAATAAACATTTTTTAAAAAGTATAAGAAATAAAGAAAGACCAGGCAGGCCTTCCATCCTTATCTCTTTCTCTCTGTCTGTCTGTCTGTCTGATCCACTGGAACTGGAGATGGGCCAGCATAAGGTGCTGGTAGATTATCCCAGGTTCTCTGAAAGAGGAGACAATGCTGTTAATTGTTGAGCCCTCTCACTGTCCCCACACATCTTTAAATTTTTAGAAGTATATGTGAGGCCTTGTTTATGTACATCATATGAAGACCATAAGAGGGATTTAGATTCTCCAGAATCTGACACCCTCTTCTGGAGTGTCTGAAGACAGCTACAGTGTACTTATATCTAATAAATACATAAATAAATAAATAAATAAATAAACATTTTTTTAAAAAGGATAAGAAAGAAAGAAAGACCAGGCAGGCCTGCCATCCTTATCACTGTCTGTATGTCTGTCTGTCTGATCCCCTGGAACTGGAGATGGGCCACCATATAGTTGCTGGTAGTTGATCCCAGGTACTCTGGAAGAGGAGACAATGCTGTTAATTGTTGAGCTTTTAGAGTGGCCCCACCCTTCTTTAAATTTTTAGAAGTATATGTGAGGCTGTGTTTATGTACATCATATGCAGACCATAAGAGGGATATAGATTCTCCAGAATCTGACACCCTCTTCTGGAGTGTCTGAAGACAGCTACAGTGTAAGTATATCTAATAAATACATAAATAAATAAATAAATAAATAAACAAACATTTTTTAAAAGGGATAAGAAAGAAAGAAAAACCAGGCAGGCCTGCCATCCTTGTCTGTCCTTCTCTCTGTCTGTCTGTCTTTCCTATCCCCTTGAGTAACCTAGCCTAGTCCCTTGCCTTGACTAGCCCAGCCCATTGCCTAGCCTAGCCTAGCCCAGCCCTGCCTTGCCTAGCCCTGCCTATCCCTGTCTTTAACCAGGCTGGCCTCGAACTCAGAAACTGACTGCCTCTGCCTCCAGAGTGCTCTCATTAAGAGCTCGAGCCACCACTGACTGTTGGGTTTTGTAAGTCTTACATAGGTATGGTCTGTTTCTCAGCTGTGAAACCCTAATTAACACATGTAGTCTGTCCTAGGTCAGCCATAGCTACAGACTGAGGCCTTTTCTAAAACAAAACAAAAGAAAACAAAAAATAGAAATAATAAAATAAATAAATTAAGCAACCACATGATATCTTTTCTTTCTTTCAATGATACTCAGAGCTTGAAGCAGTTCACCCATGAGACCTCAGCTCCGGACATTGAGGCTCTTTCCCTAACAAGTATTATGGCTGAACCTGAGGGGTTCTACTGCTGATTTGTGTCCCCCACTTTAAAAAAATAGTTGTTTTCAAAGGCTGCAGGTTCTTAGCCCTGTTCCTTGTTACAGTTGAGTCACAGCCCTGAAAGTTCAGTGGTAGTTAAAGGCACTGAGAAGGGCTTCCTATAGACATCAAAGACCAAGTCTTTGTTTTTAAAAAGTTAATCTGGATTCCCCCACCCCCTGGCATCCTTAGAATTCCTAGAAAGGAAGGCAGGGACCTGGGCAGAAGTGTGCAAGGCTACTGGTGTTTGTAAGTGGTAACAGAAAGCTTTCTCTTGTTGGTACCCTACCCCAAGTTACACTGTCACTTCTTTTTCCTAGTTGTTGTTTTGTCGGTTTGTATTCTCAACATAGACCCTTTTCCTTCCTAACCTTGGCTGTCCTGAACCTTACTGTCCTTGAACTCAATGATTTGCCTGTCTTGCTGGGATGAAACTGTGAGCTACCATCCAGAAGGAAGCACCCTGCTGAGGTTAGATTGGGGTCTCTCCCATTTTCCTCTATGAACATGCATATGGCAGGCCTGATCTTTCTTTTTTACTTTTCCTTTTCTTTTTAAAGATTTATTTATTTATTATATTTAAGTATGCTGTAGCTATCTTCAGACAATCCAGAAGAGGGTGTCAGAATCTGAAGAATCTAAATCATTCTTATTGTCTGCATATGATGTATATAAACACAGCCTCACATATACTCAAAAAAAAAAAAAGAAAGATGTGGCTACAGAGAGGGCTCAACAATTAAGAGCATTGTCTCCTCTTCCAGAGAACCTGGGCTCAATTACCAGTATTATATATGGTGGCCCATCTCCAGTTCCAGGGGATCTAATACTCTGTTCTGGAGTCTGTGGGCACAGCATACACATGCAAAACATTCTTACACAATCATTGAGAGAGGAGAGAGAGGGGTTGAGAGAGAGGGGAGGTAATCATACCTCCTGACGAGTTTGAAGACCTGAGCTTCATCACTCACACAAATAAATAAATGCAAAATATTTTTTTATAAATAAACTCTGCCATTGCCCTTTAAAAATTCCTAGAAAACAAGTTTTATAAGCAACAGTTATATTTACTATATCTAAAGGACAGTCATGAGCATATTCAATAAATAGAAAAAGGCCTGTTAGTCTTAGAAATGGAAAAGACAAACCAAGGAAGGTTTGCAATTACATAATGAGGCAGCTCAGCCCAGCTCTAATGTTTGAAATAAGACTCGAGAATAGGATATACCTGAAGACAGCCAGCCATTGTTTTTTGTTTTGGAGGCTGAAAGGATACACCTGAAGACAGCCAATGCTGTGTGATGGTGATCTGGTATTTTTTTTTTTTTAATTTCTAAAAACTTTAACACTTTTTATAAAACTTTTATAAAAACTTTTTATTATAAACTTTTCTTTCTTTCTTTCTTTCTTTCCTCACCCTAGCCCCTACCCTAGCCCTGTCTTTCACCAGGGTGGCCTCAAACTCAGAAACTGACTGCCTCTGCCTACAGAGTGCTCTCATTAAGAGCTTGAGCCACCACTGAATGTAGGGTTTTCTAAGCCTTACCTTGCTCTTGGTGTCTGTTCCCAGCTGTGAAACCCTAATTAACACAAGTAGGCAGTCCTGGGTCAGCCAGAGCTACAGACTGAGGACTTCTCTAAAAACAAATAAAACAAAACAAAACAACAAATAGAAATAATAAAATACATAAATTAAGCAACCACAGCATAGCTTTTCTCTATCTAGGTGGTACTCAGAAATTCCAGCAGTTGGCCTGTGAAACCTCAGCTCAGTATATGTGAGGCTGTGTTTATGTACATCATATGCAGACCATAAGAGGGATTTACATTCTACAGAATCTGACACCCTCCTCTGGAGTGTCTAAAGAAAGCTACAGTGTACTTATATCTAAGAAATACATAAATAAATAAATAAATAAATAAATAAATAAATAAATAAATATTTTTTAAAAAGGATAAGAAAGAAAGAAAGACCAGGCAGGCCTGCCATCCTTATCTCTCTCTGTCTGTCTGTCTGATCCCGTGGAACTGGAGATGGGCCACCTTGTAGGTGCTGGTAGTTGATCCCACGTTCTCTGGAAGAGGAGACAATGCTGTTAATTATTGAGCCCTTTCAGTGGCCCCACCCATTTTTAATTTTTAGAAGTATATGTGAGCTGTGTTTATGTACATCTTATTCAAACCATAAGAGGGATTTAGATTCTCCAGAATCTGACACCCTCTTCTGGAGTGTCTGAAGACGGCTACAGTGTACTTATATCTAATAAATACATAAATAAATGAATAAATAAATAAATAAACATTTTTTAAAAAGTATAAGAAATAAAGTAAGACCAGGCAGGCCTGCCATCCTTATCTCTGTCTCTCTGTCTGTCTGTCTGTCTGATCCACTGGAACTGGAGTTGGGCCACCATAAGGTGCTGGTAGTTTATCCCAGGTTCTCTGAAAGAGGAGACAATGCTGTTAATTGTTGAGCCCTCTCAGTGGCCCCACACATCTTTAAATTTTTAGAAGTATATGTGAGGCTTTGTTTATGTACATCATATGCAGACCATAAGAGGGATTTAGATTCTCCAGAATCTGACACCCTCTTCTGGAGTGTCTGAAGACAGCTACAGTGTACTTATATCTAATAAATACATAAATAAATATATAAATAAACATTTTTTTAAAAAGGATAAGAAAGAAAGAAAGACCAGGCAGGCCTGCCATCCTTAGCACTGTCTGTATGTCTGTCTGTCTGATCCCCTGGAACTGGAGATGGGCCACAATATAGTTGCTGGTAGTTGATCCCAGGTACTCTGGAAGAGGAGACAATGCTGTTAATTGTTGAGCTTTTAGAGTGGCCCCACCCTTCTTTAAATTTTTAGAAGTATATGTGAGGCTGTGTTTATGTACATCATATGCAGACCATAAGAGGGATTTAGATTCTCCAGAATCTGACACGCTCTTCTGTAGTGTCTGAAAAGCTACAGTGTACTTATATCTACTAAATAAATAAATAAATAAATAAATAAACATTTTTTAAAAAGGATAAGAAAGAAAGACCAGGCAGGCCTGCCATCCATATCTCTGCCTGTCTGTCTGTCTGTCTATCAGATCCCCGGGAACTGGAGATGGGCCACCATATAGTTGCTGGTAGTTGATCCAAGGTTCTCTGGAAGAGGAGAAAATGCTTTTAATTGTTGAGCCCTTTCAGTGGCCGCACACTTCTTTAAATATTTAGAAGTATATGTGAGGCTGTGTTTATGTACATCATATTCAAATTATAAGAGGATTTGGATTCTCCAGAATCTGACACCCTCTACTGGAGTGTCTGAAGACAGCTACAGTGTACTTATATGTAATAAATAAATAAATAAATAAATAAATAAATAAACATTTTTTAAAAAGGATAAGAAAGAAAGTAAGACCAGGCCGGCCTGCCATCCTTATCTCTGTCTGTCTGTCTGTCTGATCCCCTGGAACTGGAGATGGGCCACCATATAGTTGCTGGTAGTTGATCCAAGGTTCTCTGGAAGAGGAGACAATGCTCTTAATTGTTGAGCTTTTTCAGTGGCCCCACACTTCTTTAAATATTTAGAAGTATATGTGAGCTGTGTTTATGTACATCATATTCAGATTATAAGAGGATTTAGATTCTCCAGAATCTGACACCCTCTACTGGAGTGTCTGAAGACAGCTACAGTGTACTTATATATAATAAATACATAAATAAATAAATAAATAAATAAACATTTTTTAAAAAGGATAAGAAAGAAAGTAAGACCAGGCAGGCCTGCCATCCTTATCTCTGTCTGTCTGTCTGTCTGTCTGTCTGATCCCCTGGAACTGGAGATGGGCTACCATATAGTTGCTGGTAGTTGATCCCAGGTTCTCTGGAAGAGGAGACAATGCTGTTAATTGTTGAGCCCTATCAGTGGCCCTACCCATCTTTAAATTTTTAGAAGTGTATGTGAGGCTGTGTTTATGTACATCATATGCAGACCAGAAGAGGGATTTAGATTCATCAGAATCTGACACCCTCTTCTGGAGTGTCTGAAGACAGCTACAGTGTACTTATATCTAATAAATACATAAATAAATACAATTTTTTTAAAAAGTATAAGAAAGAAAGAAAGACCAGGCAGGCCTGCCATCCTTATCCTTGTCTGTCTGTCTGTCTGTCTGATCCCCTGGGAGTGGAGATGGGCCACCATATAGTTGCAGGTAGTTGATCCCAGGTTCTCTGTAAGAGGAGATAATGCTGTTAATTGCTGAGCCCTTTCAGTGGCCCCCCCCCCACCTTTAAATTTTAAGAAGTAAAGGTGAGGCTGTGTTTATGTACATCATATGCAGACCATAAGAGGGATTTAGATTCTCCAGAATATGACACCTTCTTCTGGAGTGTCTGAAGACGGCTACAGTGTACTTATATCTAATAAACATATATATAAATAAATAAACATTTTTTAAAAAGGATAAGAAAGAAAGAAAGACCAGGCAGGCCTGCCATCCTTATCTCTGTCAGTCTGTCTGTCTGTCAGTCTGTCTGATCCCTTGGAACTGGAGATGGGCCACCATATAGTTGCTGTTAGTTGATCCCAGGTTCTCTGGAAGAGGAGACAATGCTGTTAATTGTTGAGCCCTTTCAGTGGCTCCAACTATCTTTAAATTTTTAGAAGTATATGTTAGGCTGTGTTTATGTACATCATATGCAGACCATAAGAGGGATTTATATTCTCCAGAATCTGACACCCTCTTCTGGAGTGTCTGAAAACAACTACAGTGTACTTATATCTAATAAATACATATATATATAAATATAAATATATAAATAAACATTATTTTAAAAGGATAAGAAAGAAAGAAAGACCAGGCAGGCCTGCCATCCTAATCTCTGTCTGTCTGTCTGTCTGTCTGATCCCCTGGAACTGGAGATGGGCCCCCTTGTAGTTGCTGGTAGTTGATCCCAGGTTCTCTGGAAGAGGAGACAATGCTGTTAATTGTTGAGCCCTTTCAGTGGCCCCAGCCATTTTTAATTTTTAGAAGTATATGTGAGGCTGTGTTTATGTACATCATATGCAGACCATAAGAGGGATTTAGATTCTCCAGAATCTGAGACCCTCTTCTGGAGTGTCTGAAGACAGCTACAGTGTACTTATATCTAATAAATACATAAATAAATATATAAATAAACATTTTTTTAAAAAGGATAAGAAAGAAGGAAAGACAAGGTAGGCCTGCCATCCTTAACTCTATCTGTCTGTATGTCTGTCTGTCTGTCTGATCCCCTGGAACTGGAGATGGGCCACCATATAGTTGCTGGTAGTTGATCCCAGGTTCTCTATAAGAGGAGACAATGCTGTTAATTGTTGATCCCTTTCATTGGCCCCACACATCTTTAAATTTTTAGATGTAAATGTGAGGCTGTGTGTATGTACATCATATGCAGACCATAAGAAGCATATAGATTCTCCAGAAATTGACACCCTCTTCTGGAGTGTCTAAGACAGCTACAGTGTACGTATATCTAATAAATACATAAATAAATAAATAAATAAATAAATAAATAAATAAACAAACATTTTTTAAAAGGGATAAGAAAGAAAGAAAAACCAGGCAGGCCTGCCATCCTTGTCTGTCTTTCTCTCTGTCTGATCCCCTGGACCTGGAGATGGGCCACCATATAGTTGCTGGTAGTTGATCCCAGGTTCTCTGGAAGAGGAGACAATGCTGTTAATTGTTGAGCGCTTTCAGTGGCCCCACCCATCATTAAATTTTTAGTAGTATATGTGAGGCTGTGTTTATGTACATCATATGCAGACCATAAGAGGGATTTAGATTCTCCAGAATCTGACACCCTCTTCTGGAGTGTCTGAACAGCTACAGTGTACTTATATATACTAAATACATAAATAAATAAATAAATAAATAAACATTTTTTTTAAAAAGGATAAGAAAGAAAGAAAAACCAGGCAGGCCTGCCATCCTTGTCTGTCTTTCTCTCTGTCTGTCTGTCTGTCTTGCCTAGCCCCTTGAGTAGCCTAGCCTAGTCCCTTGCCTTGACTAGCCCAGCCCCTTGCCTAGCCTAGCCTAGCCCAGCCCTGCCTTGCCTAGCCCTGCCTATCCCTGTCTTTAACCAGGCTGGCCTCGAACTCAGAAACTGACTGCCTCTGCCTCCAGAGTGCTCTCATTAAGAGCTGGAGCCACCACTGACTGTTGGGTTTTCTAAGTCTTACATAGGTATGGTCTGTTTCTCAGCTGTGAAACCCTAATTAACACATGTAGTCTGTCCTAGGTCAGCCATAGCTACAGACTGAGGCCTTTGCTAAAACAAAACAAAAGAAAACAAAAAATAGAAATAATAAAATAAATAAATTAAGCAACCACATGATATCTTTTCTTTCTTTCAATGATACTCAGAGCTTGAAGCAGTTCACCCATGAGACCTCAGCTCCGGACATTGAGTCTCTTTCCCTAACAAGTATTATGGCTGAACCTGAGGGGTTCTACTGCTGATTTGTGTCCCCCACTTTAAAAAAATAGTTGTTTTCAAAGGCTGCAGGTTCTTAGCCCTGTTCCTTGTTACAGTTGAGTCACAGCCCTGAAAGTTCAGTGGTAGTTAAAGGCACTGAGAAGGGCTTCCTATAGACATCAAAGACCAAGTCTTTGTTTTTAAAAAGTTAATCTGGATTCCCCCACCCCCTGGCATCCTTAGAATTCCTAGAAAGGAAGGCAGGGACCTGGGCAGAAGGGTGCAAGGCTACTGGTGTTTGTAAGTGGTAACAGAAAGCTTTCTCTTGTTGGTACCCTACCCAAAGTTACACTGTCACTTCTTTTTCCTAGTTGTTGTTTTGTCGGTTTGTATTCTCAACATAGACCCTTTTCCTTCCTAACCTTGGCTGTCCTGAACCTTACTGTCCTTGAACTCAGTGATTTGCCTGTCTTGCTGGGATGAAACTGTGAGCTACCATCCAGAAGGAAGCACCCTGCTGAGGTTAGATTGGGGTCTCTTCCATTTTCCTCTATGAACATGCATATGGCAGGCCTGTTCTTTCTTTTTTACTTTTCCTTTTTTTTTAAAGATTTATTTATTTATTAGATTTAAGTATGCTGTAGCTATCTTCAGACAGTCCAGAAGAGGGTGTCAGATTCTGAAGAATCTAAATCATTCTTATTGTCTGCATATGATGTATATAAACACAGCCTCACATATACTCAAAAAAAAAAAGAAAAAGAAAGATGTGGCTACAGAGAGGGCTCAACAATTAAGAGCATTGTCTCCTCTTCCAGAGAACCTGGGCTCAATTACCAGTATTATATATGGTGGCCCATCTCCAGTTCCAGGGGATCTAATACTCTGTTCTGGAGTCTGTGGGCACAGCATACACATGCAAAACATTCTTACACAATCATTGAGAGAGGAGAGAGAGGGGTTGAGAGAGAGGGGAGGTAATCATACCTCCTGACAAGTTTGAAGCCCTGAGCTTCATCACTCACACAAATAAATAAATGCAAAATATTTTTTTATAAATAAACTCTGCCATTGCCCTTTAAAAATTCCTAGAAAACAAGTTTTATAAGCAACAGTTATATTTACTATATCTAAAGGACAGTCATGAGCATATTCAATAAATAGAAAAAGGCCTGTTAGTCTTAGAAATGGAAAAGACAAACCAAGGAAGGTTTGCAATTACATAATGAGGCAGCTCAGCCCAGCTCTAAGGTTGGAAATAAGACTCGAAAATAGGATACACCTGAAGACAGCCAGCCATTGTTTTTTGTTTTGGAGGCTGAAAGGATACACCTGAAGACAGCCAATGCTGTGTGATGGTGATCTGGTATTTTTTTTTTAATTTTTAAAAACTTTAACACTTTTTATAAAACTTTTATAAAAACTTTTTATTATAAACTTTTCTTTCTTTCTTCCTTCCTTTCTTTCCTCACCCTAGCCCCTACCCTAGCCCTGTCTTTCACCAGGGTGGCCTCGAACTCAGAATATAACTGTCTCTGCCTACAGAGTGCTCTCATTAAGAGCTTGAGCCACCACTGAATGTAGGGTTTTCTAAGCCTTACCTTGCTCTTGGTGTCTGTTCTCAGCTGTGAAACCCTAATTAACACAAGTAGGCAGTCCTGGGTCAGCCAGAGCTACAGACTGAGGACTTCTCTAAAAACAAATAAAACAAAACAAAACAACAAATAGAAATAATAAAATACATAAATTAAGCATCCACAGCATAGCTTTTCTCTATCTAGGTGGTACTCAGAAATTCCAGCAGTTGGCCTGTGACACCTCAGCTCAGTATATGTGAGGCTGTGTTTATGTACATCATATGCAGACCATAAGAGGGATTTACATTCTCCAGAATCTGACACCCTCCTCTGGAGTGTCTAAAGAAAGATACAGTGTACTTATATCTAAGAAATACATAAATAAATAAATAAATAAATAAATAAATAAATAAATATTTTTTAAAAAGGATAAGAAAGAAAGAAAGACCAGGCAGGCCTGCCATCCTTATCTCTGTCTGTCTGTCTGTCTGATACCCTGGAACTGGAGATGGGCCACCTTGTAGGTGCAGGTTGTTGATCCCAGGTTTTCTGGAAGAGGAGACAATGCTGTTAATTGTTGAGCCCTTTCAGTGGCCCCACCCATTTTTAATTTTTAGAAGTATATGTGAGGCTGTGTTTATGTATATCATATTCAAACCATAAGAGGGATTTAGATTCTCCAGAATCTGACACCCTCTTCTGGAGTGTCTGAAGACGGCTACAGTGTACTTATATCTAATAAATAAATAAATAAATAAATAAATAAATAAATAAATATATAAATATTTTTTAAAAAGTATAAGAAATAAAGAAAGACCTGGCAGGCCTGCCATTTTTGTCTGTCTGTCTGTCTGTCTGATCCCCTGGAACTGGAGATGGGCCACTATATAATTGCTGGTAGTTGATCCCAGGTTCTCTGGAAGAGGAGTCAGTGCTGTTAATTGTTGAGCCCTTTCAGTGGCCCCACCCATCTTTAAATTTTTAGAAGTATATGTGAGGCTGTGTTCATGTACATCATATGCAGACCATAAGAGGGATATAGATTCTCGAGAATCTGACACCCTCTTCGGGAGTGTTTGAAGACAGCTACAGTTTACTTATATCTAATAAATACATACTTAAATTAATAAACATTTCTTAAAAGGATAAGAAAGAAGGAAAGACAAGGTAGGCCTGCCATCCTTAACTCTATCTGTCTGTATGTCTGTCTGTCTGTCTGATCCCCTGGAACTGGAGATGGGCCACCATATAGTTGCTGGTAGTTGATCCCAGGTTCTCTATAAGAGGAGACAATGCTGTTAATTGTTGATCCCTTTCATTGGCCCCACACATCTTTAAATTTTTAGATGTAAATGTGAGGCTGTGTGTATGTACATCATATGCAGACCATAAGAAGCATATAGATTCTCCAGAAATTGACACCCTCTTCTGGAGTGTCTAAGACAGCTACAGTGTACGTATATCTAATAAATACATAAATAAATAAATAAATAAATAAATAAATAAATAAACAAACATTTTTTAAAAGGGATAAGAAAGAAAGAAAAACCAGGCAGGCCTGCCATCCTTGTCTGTCTTTCTCTCTGTCTGATCCCCTGGAACTGGAGATGGGCCACCATATAGTTGCTGGTAGTTGATCCCAGGTTCTCTGGAAGAGGAGACAATGCTGTTAATTGTTGAGCGCTTTCAGTGGCCCCACCCATCATTAAATTTTTAGTAGTATATGTGAGGCTGTGTTTATGTACATCATATGCAGACCATAAGAGGGATTTAGATTCTCCAGAATCTGACACCCTCTTCTGGAGTGTCTGAACAGCTACAGTGTACTTATATATACTAAATACATAAATAAATAAATAAATAAACATTTTTTTAAAAAAGGATAAGAAAGAAAGAAAAACCAGGCAGGCCTGCCATCCTTAGCACTGTCTGTATGTCTGTCTGTCTGATCCCCTGGAACTGGAGATGGGCCACCATATAGTTGCTGGTAGTTGATCCCAGGTACTCTGGAAGAGGAGACAATGCTGTTAATTGTTGAGCTTTTAGAGTGGCCCCACCCTTCTTTAAATTTTTAGAAGTATATGTGAGGCTGTGTTTATGTACATCATATGCAGACCATAAGAGGGATTTAGATTCTCCAGAATCTGACACCCTCTTCTGGAGTGTCTGAACAGCTACAGTGTACTTATATCTACTAAATAAATAAATAAATAAATAAACATTTTTTAAAAAAGGATAAGAAAGAAAGAAAGACCAGGCAGGCCTGCCATCCATATCTCTGCCTGTCTGTCTGTCTGTCTATCTGATCCAAGGGAACTGGAGATGGGCAACCATATAGTTGCTGGTAGTTGATCCAAGGTTCTCTGGAAGAGGAGACAATGCTCTTAATTGTTGAGCCCTTTCAGTGGCCCCACACTTCTTTAAATATTTAGAAGTATATGTGAGGCTGTGTTTATGTACATCATATTCAGATTATAAGAGGATTTAGATTCTCCAGAATCTGACACCCTCTACTGGAGTGTCTGAAGACAGCTACAGTGTACTTATATATAATAAAAACATAAATAAATAAATAAATAAATAAATAAATAAATAAATAAACATTTTTTAAAAAGGATAAGAAAGAAAGAAAGACCAGGCAGGCCTGCCATCCTTATCTCTGTCTATCTGTCTGTCTGTCTGATCCCCTGGAACTGGAGATGTGCTACCATATAGTTGCTGGTAGTTGATCCCAGGTACTCTGGAAGAGGAAAAAATGCTGTTAATTGTTGAGCTTTTAGAGTGGCCCCACCCTTCTTTAAATTTTTAGAAATATATGTGAGGCTGTGTTTATGTAAATCATATGCAGACCATAAGAGGGATTTAGATTCTCCAGAATCTGACACCCTCTTCTGGAGTGTCTGAACAGCTACAGTGTACTTATATCTACTAAATACATAAATAAATAAATAAATAAATAAATAAATAAATAAATAAATAAATATTTTTTAAAAAGGATAAGACAGAAAGAAAGACCAGGCAGGCCTGCCATCCATATCTGTCTGTCTGTCTGTCTGTCTATCTGATCCCTGGGAACTGGAGATGGGCCACGAATAGTTGCTGGTAGTTGATCCCAGGTCTTCTGAATAGGAGACAATGCTGTTAATTGTTCAGCCCTTTCAGTGGCCCCACCCATCTTTAAATTTCTAGAAGTAAATGTGATGCTGTGTTTATGTACATCATATTCAGACCATTAAAGAGGGATTTATATTCTCCAGAATCTGACACCGTCTTTTGGAGTGTCTATGACGGATACAGTGTACTTATATCTAATAAATACATAAATAAAAAAATAAACATTTTTAAAAAACGATAAGAAAGAAAGAAAGACCAGGCAGGCCTGCCATCCTTATCTCTGTCTGTCTGTCTGTCTGTGTGATCCTCTGGAACTGGATATGGGCCACCATAGAGTTGCTTGTAGTTGATCCCAGGTTCTCTGGAAGAGGAGACAATGCTGTTAATTGTTGAGCCCTTTCAGTGGCCCAACCCATCTTTAAATTTTTAGAAGTATATGCGAGGCTGTGTTTATGTACCGAATATGCAGACCATAAGAGGGATTTAGATTCTCCAGAATCTGACACCCTCTTCTGGAGTGTCTGAAGACAGCTACAGTGTACTTATATCTAATAAATTCATAAATAAACAAATAAACATTTTTAAAAAATGATAATAAAGAAAGAGAGACCAGGCAGGCCTGCCATCCTTGTCTGTCTGTCTGTCTGTCTGATCCCCTGGAACTGGAGATGGGCCACCATATAATTGCTGGTAGTTGATCCCAGGTTCTCTGGAAGAGGAGTCAGTGCTGTTAATTGTTGAGCCCTTTCAGTGGCCACACCCATCTTTAAATTTTTAGAAGTATATTTGAGGCTGTGTTCATGTACATCATATGCAGACCATAAGAGTGATATAGATTCTCGAGAATCTGACACCCTCTTCGGGAGTGTTTGAAGACAGCTACAGTTTACTTAAATCTAATAAATACATACTTAAATTAATAAACATTTTTTAAAAAGGATAAGAAAGAATGAAAGACCAGGTAGGCCTGCCATCCTTAACTCTATCTGTCTGTATGTCTGTCTGTCTGTCTGATCCCCTGGAACTGGAGATGGGCCACCATATAGTTGCTGTTAGTTGATCCCAGGTTCTCTGGAAGAGGAGACAATGCTGTTAATTGTTGAGCCCTTTCAGGGGCTCCACCTATCTTTAAATTTTTAGAAGTATATGTTAGGCTGTGTTTATGTACATCATATGCAGACCATAAGAGGGATATAGATTCTCCAGAATCTGACACCCTCTTCTGGAGTATCTGAAGACAGCTACAGTGTACTTATATCTAATAAATACATAAATAAATAAATAAATAAATAAACAAACATTTTTTAAAAGGGATAAGAAAGAAAGAAAAACCAGGCAGGCCTGCCATCCTTGTCTGTCCTTCTCTCTGTCTGTCTTGCCTAGCCCCTTGAGTAGCCTAGCCTAGTCCCTTACCTTGACTAGCCCAGCCCCTTGCCTAGCCTAGCCTAGCCCAGCCCAGCCCTGCCTTGCCTAGCCCTGCCTATCCCTGTCTTTAACCAGGCTGGCCTCGAACTCAGAAACTGACTGCCTCTGCCTCCAGAGTGCTCTCATTAAGAGCTGGAGCCACCACTGACTGTTGGGTTTTCTAAGTCTTACATAGGTATGGTCTGTTTCTCAGCTGTGAAACCCTAATTAACACATGTAGTCTGTCCTAGGTCAGCCATAGCTACAGACTGAGGCCTTTTCTAAAACAAAACAAAAGAAAACAAAAAATAGAAATAATAAAATAAATAAATTAAGCAACCACATGATATCTTTTCTTTCTTTCAATGATACTCAGAACTTGAAGCAGTTCACCCATGAGACCTCAGCTCCGGACATTGAGGCTCTTTCCCTAACAAGTATTATGGCTGAACCTGAGGGGTTCTACTGCTGATTTGTGTCCCCCACTTTAAAAAAAAAAGTTGTTTTCAAAGGCTGCAGGTTCTTAGCCCTGTTCCTTGTTACAGTTGAGTCACAGCCCTGAAAGTTCAGTGGTAGTTAAAGGCACTGAGAAGGGCTTCCTATAGACATCAAAGGCCAAGTCTTTGTTTTTAAAAAGTTAATCTGGATTCCCCCACCCCCTGGCATCCTTAGAATTCCTAGAAAGGAAGGCAGGGACCTGGGCAGAAGGGTGCAAGGCTACTGGTGTTTGTAAGTGGTAACAGAAAGCTTTCTCTTGTTGGTACCCTACCCCAAGTTACACTGTCACTTCTTTTTCCTAGTTGTTGTTTTGTCGGTTTGTATTCTCAACATAGACCCTTTTCCTTCCTAACCTTGGCTGTCCTGAACCTTACTGTCCTTGAACTCAGTGATTTGCCTGTCTTGCTGGGATGAAACTGTGAGCTACCATCCAGAAGGAAGCACCCTGCTGAGGTTAGATTGGGGTCTCTTCCATTTTCCTCTATGAACATGCATATGACAGGCCTGTTCTTTCTTTTTTACTTTTCCTTTTCTTTTTAAAGTTTTATTTATTTATTAGATTTAAGTATGCTGTAGCTATCTTCAGACAGTCCAGAAGAGGGTGTCAGATTCTGAAGAATCTAAATCATTCTTATTGTCTGCATATGATGTATATAAACACAGCCTCACATATACTCAAAAAAAAAAAAAAAGAAAGATGTGGCTACAGAGAGGGCTCAACAATTAAGAGCATTGTCTCCTCTTCCAGAGAACCTGGGCTCAATTACCAGTATTATATATGGTGGCCCATCTCCAGTTCCAGGGGATCTAATACTCTGTTCTGGAGTCTGTGGGCACAGCATACACATGCAAAACATTCTTACACAATCTTTGAGAGAGGAGAGAGAGGGGTTGAGAGAGAGGGGAGGTAATCATACCTCCTGACAAGTTTGAAGACCTGAGCTTCATCACTCACACAAATAAATAAATGCAAAATATTTTTTTATAAATAAACTCTGCCATTGCCCTTTAAAAATTCCTAGAAAACAAGTTTTATAAGCAACAGTTTTATTTACTATATCTAAAGGACAGTCATGAGCATATTCAATAAATAGAAAAAGGCCTGTTAGTCTTAGAAATGGAATGGACAAACCAAGGAAGGTTTGCAATTACATAATGAGGCATCTCAGCCCAGCTCTAAGGTTGGAAATAAGACTCGAGAATAGGATACACCTGAAGACAGCCAGCCATTGTTTTTTGTTTTGGAGGCTGAAAGGATACACCTGAAGACAGCCAATGCTGTGTGATGGTGATCTGGTATTTTTTTTTTTAATTTTTAAAAACTTTAACACTTTTTATAAAACTTTTATAAAAACTTTTTCTTTCTTTCTTTTTTTCTTTCCTTTCTTTCTTTCCTTCTTTCCTTTCTTCCTTACCTCACCCTAGCCCCTACCCTAGCCCTGTCTTTCACCAGGATGGCCTCGAACTCAGAAACTGACTGCCTCTGCCTACAGAGTGCTCTCATTAAGAGCTTGAGCCACCACTGAATGTACTGTTTTCTAAGCCTTACCTTGCTCTTGGTGTCTGTTCTCAGCTGTGAAACCCTAATTAACACAAGTAGGCAGTCCTGGGTCAGCCAGAGCTACAGACTGAGGACTTCTCTAAAAACAAATAAAACAAAACAAAACAACAAATAGAAATAATAAAATACATAAATTAAGCAACCACAGCATAGCTTTTCTCTATCTAGGTGGTACTCAGAAATTCCAGCAGTTGGCCTGTGACACCTCAGCTCAGTATATGTGAGGCTGTGTTTATGTGCATCATATGCAGACCATAAGAGGGATTTACATTCTCCAGAATCTGACACACTCCTCTGGAGTGTCTAAAGAAAGCTACAGTGTACTTATATCTAAGAAATACATAAATAAATAAATAAATAAATAAATAAATAAATAAATATTTTTAAAAAAGGATAAGAAAGAAAGAAAGACCAGGCAGGCCTGCCATCTTTATCTCTGCCTGTCTGTCTGTCTGTCTGATCCCCTGGAACTGGAGATGGGCCACCTTGTAGGTGCTGGTAGTTGATCCGAGGTTCTCTGGAAGAGGAGACAATGCTGTTAATTGTTGAGCCCTTTCAGTGGCCCCACCCATTTTTAATTTTTAGAAGTATATGTGAGGCTGTGTTTATGTACATCATATTCAGACCATAAGAGGGATTTAGATTCTCCAGAATCTGACACCATCTTCTGGAGTGTCTGAAGACGGCTACAGTGTACTTTTATCTAATAAATAAATAAATAAATAAATAAATAAATAAATAAATAAATAAATAAACATTTTTAAAAAAGTATAAGAAATAAAGAAAGACCAGTCAGGCCTGCCATCCTTATCTCTGTCTCTCTGTCTGTCTGTCTGTCTGATCCCTTGGAACTGGAGATGGGCCACCATAAGGTGCTGGTAGTTTATCCCAGGTTCCCTGAAAGAGGAGACAATGCTGTTAATTGTTGAGCCCTCTCAGTGGCCCCACACATCTTTAAATTTTTAGAAGTATATGTGAGGCTGTGTTTATGTACATCATATGCAGTCCATAAGAGGGATTTAGATTCTCCAGAATCTGACACCCTCTTCTGGAGTGTCTGAAGACAGCTACAGTGTACTTATATCTAATAAATACATAAATAAATATATAAATAAACATTTTTTTAAAAAGGATAAGAAAGAAAGAAAGACCAGGGAGGCCTGCCATCCTTATCACTGTCTGTATGTCTGTCTGTCTGATCCCCTGGAACTGGAGATGGGCCACCATATAGTTGCTGGTAGTTGATCCCATGTACTCTGGAAGAGGAGACAATGCTGTTAATTGTTGAGCCCTTTCAATGGCCCCACACTTCTTTAAATATTTAGAAGTATAAGTGAGGCTGTGTTTATGTACATCATATTCAGATTATAAGAATATTTAGATTCTCAAGAATCTGACACCCTCTACTGGAGTGTCCGAAGACAGCTACAGTGTACTTATATATAATAAATACATAAGTAAATAAATAAATAAATAAACATTTTTTAAAAAGGATAAGATAGAAAGTAAGACCAGGCAGGCCTGCCATCCTTATCTCTGTCTGTCTGTCTGTCTGTCTGATCCCCTGGAACTGGAGATGGGCTACCATAAAGTTGCTGGTAGTTGATCCCAGGTTCTCTGAAAGAGGAGACAATGCTGTTAATTGTTGAGCCCTCTCAGTGGCCCCACACATCTTTAAATTTTTAGAAGTATATGTGAGGCTGTGTTTATGTACATCATATGCAGACCATAAGAGGGATTTAGATTCTCCAGAATCTGACACACTCTTCTGGAGTGTCTGAAGACAGCTACAGTGTACTTATATCTAATAAATACATAAATAAATATATAAATAAACATTTTTTAAAAAGGATAAGAAAGAAAGAAAGACCAGGCAGGCCTGCCATTTTTATCACTGTCTGTATGTCTGTCTGTCTGATCCCCTGGAACTGGAGATGGGCCACCATATAGTTGCTGGTAGTTGATCCCAGGTACTCTGGAAGAGGAGACAATGCTGTTAATTGTTGAGCTTTTAGAGTGGCCACACCCTTCTTTAAATTTTTAGAAGTATATGTGAGGCTGTGTGGGGCCACTGAAAGTCACATAGAGAGACAGAGTGAGACAGAGAGAGACAAAGAAAGACAGAGAGAGACATAGAGAGACAGAGAGATACATTGAGAGAGACAGAGAGACAGAGAGAGACACAGAGAGAGACACAGAGAGACACAGAGAGAGACACACAGAGAGACAGAGACAGACAGAGAGAGACAGAGAGAGACAGAGAGAGACAGAGATAGAGACAGAGAGAGACAAAGAGAGACAGAGAGACAGAGAGAGAGACAGAGAGAGACAGAGAAAGACAGAGTGAGACAGAGAGAGACACAGAGAGAGACAGAGATACACAGAGTGAGAAAGAGAGAGAGACAGAGAGAGACAGAGAGAGAGACAGAGAGAGAGACAGAGAGAGACAGAGAGAGACAGAGTGAGACAGAAAGAGACACAGAGAGAGACAGAGAGAGACAAAGAAAAACACAGAGAGACAGAGAGAGACAGAGAGAGACAGAGACAGAGAGAGAGACAGAGAGAGACAGAGAGAGACAAAGAAAAACACAGAGAGAGACAGAGAGAGACAGAGAGATACAGAGAGAGTCAGAGAGACAGAGAGAGACAGAGTTAGAGACAGAGAGAGACAGAGAGAGAAACAGAGAGAGACAGAGACACACAGAGAGAGACACAGAGAGAGACAGAGAGAGAGACACAGAGAGACAGAGACAGACAGAGAGAGACAGAGAGAGACAGAGATAGAGACAGAGAGAGATAGAGAGAGACACAAAGAGACAGAGAGAGACAGAGAGAGACAAAGAAAGACACAGAGAGAGACAGAGAGAGACAGAGAGATACAGAGAGAGAGACAGAGAGAGACAGAAAGATACAGAAGGACAGAGAGAGACAGAGAGAGACAGAGAGACAGAGATAGAGACAGAGAAAGACAGAGAGAGACACAGAGAGAGACTGAGGGAGACAGAGAGAGAGACAGAGAGAGACATAGAAGAGACAAAGAAAGACACAAGAGAGACAGAGAGAGTCAGACATAGAGACAAAGAAAGACAGAGGGAGACACTGAGAGAGAGAGACAGAGAGAGACAGAGAGATACAGACAGAGAGACAAAGAGAGACAGAGAGAGACAGAGAGAAAGAGAGAGACAGAGAGAGTCAGAGAGAGACAGAGATAGAGACAGAGAGAGACAGAGAGAGGGACAGAGAGAGACAGAGACAGAGTGAGAAATACAGAGAGAGACAGAGTTAGAGAGAGAGACAGAGAGAGACAGAGAGAGAGACAGAGACAGAGACAGAGAGAGAGACAGAAAGAGACAGAGTGAGACACAGAAAGAGAGAGACAGAGAGAGACAAAGAAATACACAGAGAGAGACATAGAGAGACAGAGAGATACATTGAGAGAGACATAGAGAGACAGAGAGAGACAGAGATAGAGACAGAGAGAGACAGAGAGAGACACAGAGAGAGACAGAGAGACACAGAGAGACACACAGAGAGATACAGAGAGACACAGAGAGAGACAGAGATAGACATAGACAGACAGAGACAGACAGAGAGAGACAGAGAGAGACAGAGATAGAGACAGAGAGAGACAGAGAGTGAGACAGAGAGAGACAGAGAGAGAGACACCAAAAGACAGAGAGAGACAGAGAGAGACAATGAAAGACACAGAGAGAGACTAAGAGAGACAGAGAGAGACAGAGAGAGACAGAGAGAGACAAAAAAAGACACAGAGAGAGACAGAGAGCGATATAGATAGAGAAAAAGAAAGACAGAGAGAGACACAGAGAGAGAGACAGAGAGAGACAGAGAGAGACAGAGAGATACAGAGAGAGAGACAAAGAGAGACAGAGAGAGAGACAGAGTGAGACAGAGAGAGAGAGAGAGACTGAGAGAGACAAAGAAAGACACAGAGAGAGACATAGAGAGACAGAGAGATACATTGAGAGAGACAGAGAGAGACAGAGATAGACAGAGAGAGACAGAGAGAGACACAGAGAGAGACAGAGAGACACAGAGAGACACAGAGAGACACAGAGAGAGACAGAGAGAGACACAGAGAGACACAGAGAGACACAGAGAGATACAGAGAGAGAGACAAAGAGAGACAGAGAGAGACAGAGAGAAAGAGAGAGACAGAGAGAGTCAGAGAGAGACAGAGATAGAGACAGAGAGAGACAGAGAGAGGGACAGAGAGAGACAGAGACAGAGTGAGAAATACAGAGAGAGACAGATTTAGAGAGAGAGACAGAGAGAGACAGAGAGAGAGACAGAGAGAGAGACAGAGAGTGAGACAGAGAGAGACAGAGTGAGACACAGAGAGAGAGAGAGACAGAGAGAGACAAAGAAAGACACAGAGAGAGACATAGAGAGACAGAGAGATACATTAAGAGAGACATAGAGAGACAGAGAGAGACAGAGACAGAGATAGAGACAGAGAGAGACAGAGAGAGACAGAGAGAGACAGAGAGATAGACAGAGAGAGACAGAGAGAGACAATGAAAGACATAGAGAGAGACAGAGAGACACAGAGAGACACAGAGAGAGAGACAGAGAGAGACAGAAAGAGTCAGAAGGACAGAGAGAGACAGAGAGAGATAGAGATAGAGACAGAGAAAGACAGAGAGAGACACAGAGAGAGACAGAGAAAGACAGAGAGTGAGACAGAGACAGACAGAGAGAGACAAAGGAAGACCCAGAGAAAGACAGAGAGAGACAGAGATAGAGACAGAGAAAGACAGAGAGAGACACAGAGAGAGAGAGACAGAGAGAGACAGAGAGAGACAGAGAGATAAAGAGAGAGAGACAGAGAGAAAGAGAGAGACAGAGAGAGTCAGAGAGAGACAGAGATAGAGACAGAGAGAGACAGAGAGAGGGACAGAGAGAGACAGAGACAGAGTGAGAAAGACAGAGAGAGACAGAGATAGAGAGAGAGAGAGACAGAGAGAGACACAGAGAGAGACAGAAAGAGACAGAGAGAGACAAAGAAAGACACAGAGAGAGACATAGTGAGACAGAGAGATACATTGAGAGAGACAGAGAGAGACAGAGAGAGACAGAGACACAGAGAGAGACAGAGAGACAGAGAGAGAGACAGAGAGATATAGAGATAGAGACAGAAGGGACAGAGAGAGACAGAGAGAGACCGACAGAGTGACAGATGGAGACAGAGAGAGACAGAGACAGATAGAGTTAGACAGAGAGAGACAGAGAGAGACAGAGAGAGAGAGAGATAGAGAGAGAGACAGAGAGAGACAGAGAGGGACAGAGTGACAGAGAGAGACAGAGAGAGACAGAGATAGAGACAGAGAGATACAGAGTGAGGGACAGAGAGAGACAGAGAGAGACAGATAGAGACAGAGAGACAGATAGAGACAGAGAGAAACAGAGAGAGACAGAGTGACAGAGAGAGACAGAGAGAGACAGAGACAGAGAAAGAGAGAGAGACAGAGAGAGACAGAGAGAGTCAGATAGACAGAGAGAGACAGAGAGAGACAGTGAGAGACAGAGAGAGACAGAGTGACAGAGAGAGACAGAGAGAGACAGAGATAGAGACAGAGAGAGACAGAGAGAGGGAAAGAGAGAGACAGAGAGAGACAGAGAGAGACAGAGAGAGAGACAGATAGAGACAGAGAGAAACAGAGAGAGACAGAGATAGAGAAAGAGAGAGACAAAGAGAGACATAGAGAGAGAGACAGAGAGAGACAGAGAGAGACAGAGCGAGACAAAGAAAGACACAGAGAAAGACAGAGACAGAGAGATACAGAGATAGAGACAGAGAGTGACAGATAGACAGAGAGAGACAGAGAGAGACAGAGAGAGACAGAGTTACAGAGAGAGACAGAGAGAGACAGAGATAGAGACAGAGAGAGACAGAGAGAGGGAAAGAGAGAGACAGAGATAGAGAAGGAGAGAGACAGAGAGAGACAGAGAGAGACAGAAAGAGTCAGAAGGACAGAGAGAGACAGAGATAGAGACAGAGAGAGACAGAGAGAAAGAGAGAGACAGAGAGAGTCAGAGAGAGACAGAGACAGAGTGAGAAAGACAGAGAGAGACAGAGATAGAGAGAGAGACAGAGAGAGACACACAGAGAGACAGAGAGAGACAGAGAGAGACAAAGAAAGACACAGAGAGAGACATAGAGAGAGAGATACATTGAGAGAGACAGAGAGAGACAGAGAGAGACAGAGAGAGAGATAGAGAGAGACACAGAGAGAGACAGAGAGAGACAGAGAGACAGAGAGAGACAAAGAAAGACACAGAGAGAGACAGAGAGAGACAGAGAGACAGAGAGAGACAGAGAGAGACAGAGAGACAGAGAGAGACAGAGAGAGACAGAGAGAGACAGAGTGACAGAGAGAGACATAGAGAGAAAGAGATAGAGACAGAGAGAAGGAAAGAAAGAGACACACAGAGAGATAGAGACAGAGAGATAGAGACAGAGAGAAACAGAGAGAGACAGAGATAGAGAAAGAGAGAGACAGAGAGAGACATAGAGAGAGTTACAGAGAGAGACAAAGAGAGACAGAGAGAGACAAAGAAAGACACAGAGAGACAAAGAGAGACAGAGAGATACAGAGAGAGAGAAAGAGAGAGACAGAGAGAGACATAAAGAGAGAGACAGAGAGAGACAGGGAGAGACAGAGAGAGACAAAGAAAGACACAGAGAGAGACAGAGAGAGACAGAGAGAGACAGAGTGACAGAGAGAGACAGAGAGAGACAGAGATAGAGACAGAGAGAGACAGAGAGGGAAAGAGAGAGACAGAGAGAGAGAGACAGAGAGAGACAGAGAGAGAGACAGATAGAGACAGAGAGAAATAGAGAGAGACAGAGATAGAGAAAGAGAGAGACAGAGAGAGACATAGAGAGAGAGACAGAGAGAGACTTTCCACTTTTTCAGGTTTTCTTGCCATATTCCGGTTCCTTCAGTGTGAGTTTTTAATTTTCTAATTCTTTCAGGGTTTTTTGCCATATTCTGGGTCCTACAGCGTGTATTTTTAATTTTCCAAGTTTTTCAGGGTTACTCAGCATATTTTGGGTCCTACAGTGTGATTTTTTTCATTTTCCACCTTTTTCAGGTTTTCTTGCCAATTTCGGGGTACTTCAGTGTGAGTTTTTAATATTCCACTTTTTACAGGGTTAATCGCCATATTCTGCGTCCTACAGTGTGATTTTTAAATTTTCCACGATTCTCAGGGTTTCTCGCCATATTCAGGTCCTACAGTTTGATTTTTTAATTTTAAACGTTTTTAAGTTTTTTTCGTCATGTTCTGGGTCCTACAGTTTGATATTCTCATTATCCAACTTTTTCAGATTTTCTCAGCATATTCTGGGTCCTACATTGTGAATTTTTAATTTTCCACGTTTTTCAAGGTTTCTTGCCATATTCTGGTCCTATAGTGTGATTTTCTCATTTTCCTCCTTTTTCAGTGTTTCTCGCCATATTCTGGGTCCTACAGTGTGAATATTTAATTTTCCATGTTTTTCATGTTTTCTCGACATATTCTGGGTCCTTCAGTTTGTGTTTTTAATTTTCCTCGTTTTTCAGGTTTTCTCACCATATTCCCGGACCTTCAGTGTGAATTTTTAATTTTCCATGTTTTTCAGGTTTTTTCGTCATATTCTGGGTCCTAGAGTGTGATTTTCTCATTTCCACGTTTTTTAGGATTTCTCCCCATATTCGGGGTCCTTCAGTGTGAGTTTTTGATTTCCTACTTTTTCAGGGTTTCTCAATATATTCTGGTTCCTACAGCGTGTATTTTATTTTTCCAAGTTTTTCAAGGGTTTCTAGGCATATTCTGGGTCCTACAGTGTGAACATTTAATTTTCCATGATTATCAGGGTTTCTCAGCATATTCTGGGTCCTGCAGTGTGATTTTCTCATTTTTCACCTTTTTCAAGTTTTTTCGCTATTCTGGGTTCTACATGTGATTTTCTCATTTTCCACCTTTTTCAGGTTTTCTCGCTATATTCCGGGTCCTTCAGTGTGAATTTTTAATTTTCCACGTTTTTCAGGGTTTCTCGGCATATTCTGTTTCCTGCAGTGTGATTTTCTCATTTTCCAAGTTTTTCAGGTTTTTTCGTAATTCTGGGTCTTACAGTGTGATTTTCTCATTTTTCACCTTTTGCAGGGTTTCTTGCCATATTCTGGGTCCAACAGAGTGTATTTTTAATTTACCACGTTTTTCCGGTTTCTCACCATATTCTGGGTCCAACAGCGCGTATTTTCAATTTTCCACGTTTTTCAGGGTTTCTCGGCATATTCTGGGTCCTAAAGTGTGATTTTCTCATTTTCGAAGTTTTTCAAGTTTTTTCGCAATTCTGGGTCCTACAGTCATTTATTCTCATTTTCCACCTTTTTCAGGTTTTCTCGCCATATTCGGGGTCTTTCAGTGTGAATTTTTAGTTTTTTACTTTTTTCAGGTTTTCTTGCCATATTCTGGGTCATTCAGTGTGAGTTTTTAATTTTACACGTTTTTCAGGTTTTTTCGTCATATTCTGGGTACTACAGTGTGATTTTTCTCATTTTCTCGTTTTTCAGGTTTTCTTGCCATATTCCAGGTCCTTCAGGGTGAATTTTTAATTTTCCATGTTTTTCAGTATTTCTCGCCATATTCTGGGTAATACAGTGTGAATTTTTAATTTTCCACTTTTTTCATGGTTTCTCGCCATATTCTGTGTCCGACAGTGTGAATTTTTAATTTTCATGTTTTTCAGGGTTACTCAGCATATTCTAGGTCCTGCAGTGTGATTTTCTCATTTTCCACGTTTTATAAATTTTTTCGTAATTCTGGGTCCTACAGTGTGATTTTCTCATTTTCTACGTTTTTCATGTTTTTTCGCAATTCTGTGTCCTACAGTGTGATTATTCTCTATTTCCACCTTTTTCAGGTATTCTTGCCATATTCAGGGTCCTTCCGTGTAAGTTTTTAATTTTCTACTTTTTTCAGGGTTTCCTGTCATAATCTGGCTCCTTCAAAGCATATTTTTATTTTTCCTCGTTTTTCTGGGTTTCTCAGCATATTCTGGGTCCTACAGTGTATTTTTCTCATTTTTAAACATTTTCAGATTTTCTCACCATATTCGGGGTCCTACAGTGTGAATTTTTAATTTTAATCGTTTTTAAGTTTTTTTCATCATATTCTGGGTCCTACAGTTGATTTTGTCATTAACCACCTTTTTCATGTTTTCTCACCATATTCGTGGTCCTTCAGTGTGAGTTTTTAGTTTTTTAGTTTTTTCATGGTTTGTTGCCATATTCTGGGTCCTACAGCGTGTATGTTTAATTTTGCACATTTTTCAGGGTTTCTCGGCATATTCTGGGTTCTACAGTGTGATTTTCTCATTTTCGACGTTTTTCAATTTTTTTCGCAATTCTGGGTCCTATAGTGTGATTTTCTCATTTTCCACCTTTTTCAGGTTTTCTCGACATATTCAGGGTCCTTCAGTGTGAGATTTAAATTTTTTACTTTTTTCAGTGTTTCTTGCCATATTCTGCATCCTACAGTGTGAATTTTAAATTTTTCACGTTTTTCAGGTTTTCTTGCCATGTTCTGTGTCCTACAGTATGAATTTTTAATTTTAAACCTTTTTAAGTTTTTTTCGTCATATTCTGGGTCCTTCAGTGTGATTTTCTCATTTTCCAACTTTTTCAGGTCTTCTCGGCATATTCTGAGTCCTACAGTGTGAATTTTCGATTTTCCACGTTTTTCAACTTTTCTTGCCATATTCTGTTCCTAGAGTGTGAATTTTTAATTTTCCACTTTTTTCAGTGTTTCTCTCCCTATCCTGGGTTCTACTTTGTGAATATTTAATTTTCCATGTTTTTCAGGTTTGCTCGCCATATTCTGGGTCCTTCAGTGTGAGTTTCTAATTTTCCTCGTTTTTCAGGTTTTCTCGCCATATTCAAGGTCATACAGTGTGATTTTCTCATTTCCACGTTTTTCTTATTTTCTTGCCATATTCCAGGTTCTTCAGTGTGAATTTTTAATTTTCCACGTTTTTCAAGGTTTCTTGCCATATTCTGGTCCTTTAGAGTGAATTTTTAATTTTCAAGATTTTACAGTTTCTCAAAATATTCTGTGTCCTCCAGTGTGAATATTTAATTTTCTAGGTTTTACAGGTTTTCTTGCCATATTCTGGGTCCTTCAGTGTGAGATTTTAATTTTCCTCATTTTTCAGTTTTGCTCGCTATATCCGGGTCCTTGAGTGTGAATTTTTATTTTTCCACATTTTTCAGGTTTCTTCGTCATAATCTGGTTCTACAGTGTGATTTTTTCATTTCCATGTTTTTCAGGTTTTCTCGCCATATTTGGGGTCCTTCAGTGTGAGTTTTTTAATTTCTAGTTTTTAAGGTTTTCTTGCCATATTCTGGGTACTACAGTGTGAATTTTAAATTTTCCACGTTTTTTAAGTTATTTCGTCATATTCTGATTATTACAGTGTGATTTTCTCGTTTTTTTTTTCCTTTTTCAGTGTTTCTCGCCATATTCAGGGTCCTATAGTGTGAATATTTAATTTTCAATGTTTTTCAGGTTTTCTCAGCATATTCTGGCTCCTGCAGTGTTATTTTCTCGTTTTCAACCTTTTTCAGGTTTTCTCACAATTCTGGGTCCTACATGTGATTTTCTCATTTTCCACCTTTTTCAGGTTATCTCGCCATAATCTAGGTCCTACAGTGTGAGTTTTTAATTTTCCTCGTTTTTTCAGGTTTTCTCGCCATATTCTGATTCCTTCAGTGTGAATTTTTAATTTTCCACGTTTTCCAGGTTTTTTCATCATATTCTGGGTCCTACAGTGTGATATTCTCGTTTCCAAGTTTTTCAGGATTTCTTGCCATATTCCAGGTCCTGCAGTGTGAATTTTTAATTTTCCACGTTTTTCAGTATTTCTCCCCATATTTTGGGTAATACAGTGTGGATTTTTAATTTTCCTTGTTTTTCAGGTTTTCTCGCCAAATTCCGGGTCCTTCAGTGTGAATTTTTAATTTTCCACGATTTTCAGGGATTCTCAGCATATTCTGGGTCGTGCAGTGTGATTTTCTCATTTTCCACCTTTTTCATGTTTTCTAGCCATATCCTCGTCCATCAGTGTGAGTTTATAGTTATCTACTTTTTTCAGGGTTGCTGGCCGTATTCTGGGTAATACAGTTTGAATTTTTATTGTCCAATTTTTTTCAAGGTTTCTCGCCATAATGTGGGTCTGACAGTGTGAATTTTTAATTTTCACGTTTTTCACGGTTTTCTTGGCATATTTTGGGTCCTGAAGAGTGATTTTCTCATTTTCCACGTTTTTAAAGTTTTTTCGTAATTCTGGGTCCTACAGTGTGATTTTCTCATTTTCCACCTTTTTCAGGTTTTCTCGCCATATTCCGGGTCCTTCAGTGTGAGTTTTTAATTTTCTAATTCTTTCAGGGTTTCTTGCCATATTCTGGGTCCTACAGCGTGTATTTTTAATTTTCCACGTTTTTCAGGGTTACTCGGCCTATTCTGGGTCCTACAGTGTGATTTTCTCATTTTTGACATTTTTCAAGTTTTTTGTTTTGCAATTCTGGTCCTACAGTGTGATTTTCTCATTTTCCACCTTTTTCAGGTTTTCTCGCCATATTCCGGGTCCATCAGTGTGAGTTTATAGTTATCTACTTTTTTCAGGGTTGATTGCCATATTCTGGGTAATACAGTGAGAATTTTCATTGTCCAATTTTTTCATGGTTTCTCGCCATAATCTGGTTCCCCCAGCGTATATTTTTAATTTTCCACGTTTTCAGGGTTTCTCGGCATATTCTGGGTCCTACAGTGTGATTTTCTCATTTTTGATATTTTTCAAGTTTTTTGTTTTGCAATTCTGGTCCTACAGTGTGATTTTCTCATTTTCCACCTTTTTCAGGTTTTCTCGCCATATTCCGGGTCCTTCAGTGTGAGTTTTTAATTTTCTAATTCTTTCAGGGTTTCTTGCCATATTCTGGGTCCTACAGCGTGTATTTTTAATTTTCCACGTTTTTCAGGGTTTCTCGGCATATTCTGGGTCCTAAAGTGTGATTTTCTCATTTTCGAAGTTTTTCAAGTTTTTTCGCAATTCTGGGTCCTACAGTCATTTATTCTCATTTTCCACCTTTTTCAGGTTTTCTCGCCATATTCGGGGTCTTTCAGTGTGAATTTTTAGTTTTTTACTTTTTTCAGGTTTTCTTGCCATATTCTGGGTCATTCAGTGTGAGTTTTTAATTTTACACGTTTTTCAGGTTTTTTCGTCATATTCTGGGTACTACAGTGTGATTTTTCTCATTTTCTCGTTTTTCAGGTTTTCTTGCCATATTCCAGGTCCTTCAGGGTGAATTTTTAATTTTCCATGTTTTTCAGTATTTCTCACCATATTCTGGGTAATACAGTGTGAATTTTTAATTTTCCACTTTTTTCATGGTTTCTCGCCATATTCTGTGTCCGACAGTGTGAATTTTTAATTTTCATGTTTTTCAGGGTTACTCAGCATATTCTAGGTCCTGCAGTGTGATTTTCTCATTTTCCACGTTTTATAAATTTTTTCGTAATTCTGGGTCCTACAGTGTGATTTTCTCATTTTCTACGTTTTTCATGTTTTTTCGCAATTCTGTGTCCTACAGTGTGATTATTCTCTATTTCCACCTTTTTCAGGTATTCTTGCCATATTCAGGGTCCTTCCGTGTAAGTTTTTAATTTTCTACTTTTTTCAGGGTTTCCTGTCATAATCTGGCTCCTTCAAAGCATATTTTTATTTTTCCTCGTTTTTCTGGGTTTCTCAGCATATTCTGGGTCCTACAGTGTATTTTTCTCATTTTTAAACATTTTCAGATTTTCTCACCATATTCGGGGTCCTACAGTGTGAATTTTTAATTTTAATCGTTTTTAAGTTTTTTTCATCATATTCTGGGTCCTACAGTTGATTTTGTCATTAACCACCTTTTTCATGTTTTCTCACCATATTCGTGGTCCTTCAGTGTGAGTTTTTAGTTTTTTAGTTTTTTCATGGTTTGTTGCCATATTCTGGGTCCTACAGCGTGTATGTTTAATTTTGCACATTTTTCAGGGTTTCTCGGCATATTCTGGGTTCTACAGTGTGATTTTCTCATTTTCGACGTTTTTCAATTTTTTTTCGCAATTCTGGGTCCTATAGTGTGATTTTCTCATTTTCCACCTTTTTCAGGTTTTCTCGACATATTCAGGGTCCTTCAGTGTGAGATTTAAATTTTTTACTTTTTTCAGTGTTTCTCGCCATATTCTGCATCCTACAGTGTGAATTTTAAATTTTTCACGTTTTTCAGGTTTTCTTGCCATGTTCTGTGTCCTACAGTATGAATTTTTAATTTTAAACCTTTTTAAGTTTTTTTCGTCATATTCTGGGTCCTTCAGTGTGATTTTCTCATTTTCCAACTTTTTCAGGTCTTCTCGGCATATTCTGAGTCCTACAGTGTGAATTTTCGATTTTCCACGTTTTTCAAGTTTTCTTGCCATATTCTGTTCCTAGAGTGTGAATTTTTAATTTTCCACTTTTTTCAGTGTTTCTCTCCCTATCCTGGGTTCTACTTTGTGAATATTTAATTTTCCATGTTTTTCAGGTTTGCTCGCCATATTCTGGGTCCTTCAGTGTGAGTTTCTAATTTTCCTCGTTTTTCAGGTTTTCTCGCCATATTCAAGGTCATACAGTGTGATTTTCTCATTTCCACGTTTTTCTTATTTTCTTGCCATATTCCAGGTTCTTCAGTGTGAATTTTTAATTTTCCACGTTTTTCAAGGTTTCTTGCCATATTCTGGTCCTTTAGAGTGAATTTTTAATTTTCAAGATTTTACAGTTTCTCAAAATATTCTGTGTCCTCCAGTGTGAATATTTAATTTTCTAGGTTTTACAGGTTTTCTTGCCATATTCTGGGTCCTTCAGTGTGAGATTTTAATTTTCCTCATTTTTCAGTTTTGCTCGCTATATCCGGGTCCTTGAGTGTGAATTTTTATTTTTCCACATTTTTCAGGTTTCTTCGTCATAATCTGGTTCTACAGTGTGATTTTTTCATTTCCATGTTTTTCAGGTTTTCTCGCCATATTTGGGGTCCTTCAGTGTGAGTTTTTTAATTTCTAGTTTTTAAGGTTTTCTTGCCATATTCTGGGTACTACAGTGTGAATTTTAAATTTTCCACGTTTTTTAAGTTATTTCGTCATATTCTGATTATTACAGTGTGATTTTCTCGTTTTTTTTTTCCTTTTTCAGTGTTTCTCGCCATATTCAGGGTCCTATAGTGTGAATATTTAATTTTCAATGTTTTTCAGGTTTTCTCAGCATATT